>NC_068424.1:17346501-17381501 GCF_023373465.1 Oncorhynchus keta
TTAAGTGGGGGAGTATCATAGATTTGAAGTACAGTTTTGCTACTTCAAATCAAATCAAATCAAATCAAATCAAATTTATTTATATAGCCCTTCGTACATCAGCTGATATCTCAAAGTGCTGTACAGAAACCCAGCCTAAAACCCCAAACAGCAAACAATGCAGGTGTAAAAGCTACTTCTGTAGTCAAACAATTTCACATAAATCGGAAATTAGATAGGTTGAATTTGAGAAGGCAGATCATTAATGTACAGGCTTAACAGGAGGGGCCCCAGTATTGACCCTTGGGGCACGCCCACATCATAGCTAAGAGTGGGCAACAGCTCATTGCTCACTCTGACACACTGAGTTCTGCCTTCAAGGTATGATTTCATCCATCTCAAGTAATCAGGGGAAAAGTTGAACTTGGACAATTTTGTGATGAGAATCTCATGGTTAACAGTATCAAAAGCTTCCCGTAGGTCCAGAAACACAGCCCCAACAATGCCCCCTTTGTCCATCTTGGACTTCACATTTTCCAGAAGAAAGCAGTTGGCCAATTCTGTGGAGTGTTTCGCTCTGAAGCCAAACTGCATGGAGTGTAATGTGAAGGGGCTGTTGTTGAGGTGGTTAATCAGTTGTTCTGCTACACACTTTTCAACAACCTTTGACACCACAGGTAGTATACTAATGGGCCTGTAGTTACTCACGTCAGCAGGGTCGCCTGATTTAAAGATGGCCGACTTCCATACCCTTGGAAACACCCAGAGACCAATAGATGTGTTGGTGACCTTAGTAATGGGGCCAATGAGTGACTCTGTAGTTTTTTTTAGAAAGGTAGAGTCCAGCCCAAACACATCTTTGGCTTTATAGTTCTTCAGTGAGCTAATCACCTTGTTCACCTTTGACTCAGAAACCTCCCTTATGATGAAGACAGGTTGAGCATCATTTACTAGCACTGAGCCTAAGAAACCAGTGGAGGGGTTCTGTGTCAGTAACCTGACAGAGTCAATAAAGTAGGAATTGAAGGCTATTGCTATTTCGACTGCATCCTGTGTTAGATTGTTATTCACCACGATTTCTAGTCTTTTTGCAGTGTTACTATGGTCTTTCCCTGTTAACTTTTTTAGATTCTCCCGGATCAGTTTAGAATTTCCCTTTGCTTCACCAATTATGTTAATAAAAAGGTTTGCCTTGGCCTGTCTGATTCCTTTCATCACCTTATTTCTCAACATGGTAAACCTACGTCTGTCATGCTCTAATTTGGATCTTAGGGCTATTTTTAGAGCATAATCTCGTTCTTTCATCAATTTCCAGATTTCTCCATTTAGCAAAGGAAGAGGGCTCTTTTGGCCAGGTTTGGATTTGATTTTCTTTAGGAAACCATTTATTGTAGTCTGGATTGTGGATAGAAAACCCTGACTATCAGCTTCCACATTTGTATAGGACAAGACACCATTCCTGTTAATTCCCTTAATTACCTTTCAAAATAACTTAATTCACTCTTAGGTATTCTTAGTTGATCTGGCTTGCTACCAGTAGAGATATTAAACCTGTTCTTGGAAAGCTTTCTGGCTATAAGTGTCAGATTATGAGCAGACAGCCCAGTGACCATATTGAATGATTTAGTCACTCTCTCTGGTTTGTTACTGAACACCAGGTCAATCTGTGTTTTAGAACAACAAGTCACCCTGGTTGGCCCTTTAACTAGCTGTGTAAGGTCAAAAGTAGTTATTTTCTTACAAGACTTGTCTTCATAATTAATGTTAAAATCTCCCATTTAATATGACCTCTTTCCCAAAGTCACATTCCCTATGCATGTTATTAAACTGATTAAAAACACACTTCAGGTGGAAGGTGGTCTGTAAATTCCAATAAGGGTAAAATACATTTGGGGAGACAGTGTAACGTTTCACGCTGTGAAACTCCCTTTCCCCTGGGCTCCTCATCTCATTGTCTGTGTGGAGACAGAACCGGTTTAAGAGACAGACAGGGTTACAGGTTAAGAGGGTGAGTACCTCAATCAGCTATCATAATGACTGAACAGCTACATAAATCAATTAGTGGGAAGCGGTTCCCCTAAACCAGGCTTTCCCAAACTCGGTCCTGGACTCCCCCTGGGTGCACATTTAGAAAACCTCCCCTAAACCAGGCTTTCCCAAACTCGGTCCTGGACTCCCCCTGGGTGCACATTTAGAAAACCTCCCCTAAACCAGGCTTTCCCAAACTCGGTCCTGGACTCCCCCTGGGTGCACATTTAGAAAACCTCCCCTAAACCAGGCTTTCCCAAACTCGGTCCTGGAATCCCCCTGGGTGCACATTTAGAAAACCTCCCCTAAACCAGGCTTTCCCAAACTCGGTCCTGAATCCCCCTGGGTGCACATTTAGAAAACCTCCCTAAACCAGGCTTTCCCAAACTCGGTCCTGAATCCCCCTGGGTGCACATTTAGAAAACCTCCCCCAAACCAGGCTTTCCCAAACTCGGTCCTGGACCCCCTGGGTGCACATTTAGAAAACCTCCCTAAACCAGGCTTTCCCAAACTCGGCCCTGGACTCCCCCTGGGTGCACATTTAGAAAACCTCCCCTAAACCAGGCTTTCCCAAACTCGGTCCTGGACTCCCCTGGGTGCACATTTAGAAAACCTCCCTAAACCAGGCTTTCCCAAACTCGGTCCTGGACTCCCCTGGGTGCACATTTAGAAAACCTCCCCTAAACCAGGCTTTCCCAAACTCGGTCCTGGAATCCCCCTGGGTGCACATTTAGAAAACCTCCCCTAAACCATGCTTTCCCAAACTCGGTCCTGGAATCCCCCTGGGTGCACATTTAGAAAACCTCCCCTAAACCATGCTTTCCCAAACTCGGTCCTGGAATCCCCCTGGGTGCACATTTAGAAAACCTCCCCTAAACCAGGCTTTCCCAAACTCGGTCCTGGACTCCCCCTGGGTGCACATTTAGACAACCTCCCCTAAACCAGGCTTTCCCAAACTCGGTCCTGGACTCCCCCCTGGGTGCACATTTTGGTTTTTGCCCTAGCACTACACAGCTGTTTCAAATAATCAAAGCTTAATGATGAGTTTGTTATTTTAGTCAGCTGTGTAGTGCTTGGCCAACAAAAAAAACTAAACTTGCACCCAGGTGGGGCCCCAGGACCGAGTTTGGGAAAACCTCCCCTAAACCACTGATACAGGGGCCAAGATATTTCTATCCACGTAATGGTTCAGATTAGGAGCTGGAGAAGTCAAATCTAATCCTAGATCTTTGGTTAAGGCAAACTTTTACCTTGGAATTGGCTCTAAATGGAAGCAATTTTGGTTATTTTAAGCCCGGCAGTGATTCATGGTTTCCTGCTACCTGATGGAAACCCCTAAACAAAAAGCTCATGGAGTTTGTGTGTGAAGTCTTATTGTTGCTCTGCCAACTCTTCCTGCATCTCCTTTCATTTGTTCTTTCTGTCTTCAACTTCAACCCACATGTCTTTTTAGCTCTCGCTTTCCATTTCCAATAATTATCATCTTTATGCGTTTTGGAATTGATGTTGTTGTTAGTTCTCGCTCTCAATTCAAAGGGGATTTATTAGCATGGTCTCTTTCAATTAAGATGGCTTTTATTAGCATGGGAAACATGTTTACATTGCCAAAGCAAGTGAAATAATAAACAAAGAATGTCAACAAAAGCATTTGAAAATCTACAGTAAACATTGCACTCATACAGGTTTCAAAGGGATTAAAACGTTTCAAATGTTATATTATCAGCCATTTGAACATCTTGGCCACGTTCTGTTATAATCTCCACCCGGCACAGCCAGAAGAGGACTGGCCACCCCACATATGCTCTCTCTAATTCTCTCTTTCTTTCTCTCTCTCGGAGGACCTGAGCCCTAGGACCGTGCCCCAGGACTACCTGACATGATGGCTCCTTGCTGTCCCCAGTCCACCTGACTGTGCTGCTGCTCCAGTTTCAACTGTTCTGCCTTATTATTATTCGACCATGCTGGTCATTTATGAACATTTGAACATCTTGGTCATGTTCTGTTATAATCTCTACCCGGCACAGCCAGAAGAGGACTGGCCACCCCACATAGCCCGGTTCCTCTCTAGGTTTCTTCCTAGGTTTTGGCCTTTCTAGGGAGTTTTTCCTAGCCACCGTGCTTTTACACCTGCATTGTTTGCTGTTTGGGGTTTTAGGCTGGGTTTCTGTACAGCACTTTGAGATATCAGCTGATGTACGAAGGGCTATATAAATAAATTTGATTTGATTTGATGTGTTTTAACAATATGCAATAGTTGTAGTAGGAATAATAGGGGAAGATGAGGAAACTGATAAATATGGGAGGTATTTACAATGTTTTGTTCCACTGGTGGCCCGTTTCTCATGGCAACGGGCCACAAACCTTGCTGCTGTGATTGCACATTGCGGTATTTCACCAACAGATATGGGAGTTTGTCAATGTTTGATTTGTTTTCTAATTCCTTGTGGGTCTGTGTGACCTGTGGGAAATATGTCGCTCTCTCTCTGTCTCTCTCAATTACATTTAAGGGCATATTTGGCATGGAAAACATATGTTAACATTGCCAAATCAAGTGAAGTAGATAAACAAAAGTGAAATAAACATTAAAAAAATGTAACAGTAAACATTACACCCACAAAAGGTCCAAAAATAATAAAGACATTTCAAATATCATATTATGTGCAAATAGTTAAAGTACAGAAGTGAAAATAAATAAACATAAATATGGGTTGTATTTACAATGGTGTTTGTTCTTCACTGGTTGCCCTTTTCTTGTGGCAACAGATCACAAATCTTGCTGCTGTGATGGCACGCTGTGGTATTTCACCCAACAGATATGGGAGTTTATCAAAATTGGGTTTGTTTTCGTTGTGGGTCTGTGTAATCTGAGGGAAATATGTGTCTCTAATATGGTCATACAGGAGGTTAGGAAGTGCAGCTCAGTTTCCACCTCATTTTGTGGGCACACTGCTCTCAAGAGAAGACAGGCTTTCTATGACAATAGTAAGGCTATGCTCAATAGCAAGGCTATGCTCACCAAGTATGTACATTGTCAAAGCTTTCCTTAAGTTTGGGTCAGTCACAGTGGTCAGGTATTCTGCCACTGTGTACTCTCTGTATAGGGCCAAACAGCATTCTATTTTGCTCAGTTTTTTTGTTAATTCTTTCCAATATGGCAAGTAATTATCTTTTTGTTTCCTCATGATTTGGTTGGGTCTAATTGTGTTGCTGTGGGGTCTGTTGGTGAACAGAGCCCCGGGACCAGCTTGCTTAGGGGACTCTTCTCCAGGTTCATCTCTCTGTAGGTGATGGCTTTGTTATGGAAGGTTTGGGAATCGCTTTCTTTAAGGTTGTTGTAGAATTTAAACAGCTCTTTTCTGGATTTTGATAATTAGTGGGTATCGGCCTAATTCTGCTCTACATGCATTATTTGGTGTTTTACGTTGTACACAGAGGATATTTTTGTAGAATTCTGCATGTAGAGTCTCAATTTGGTGTTCGTCCCATTTGTGAATTCTTGGTTGGTGAGCGGACCCCAAACCTCACAACCATAAAGGGCAATGGGTTTTATAACTGATTCAAGTATTTTTAGCCAGATCCTAATTGGTATGTTACATCCTTTAGATGGCATAGAAGGCCCTTCTTGCCTTGTCTCTCAGATTGTTCACAGCTTTGTGGAAGTTACCTGTGGCACTAATGTTTAGACCGAGGTATGTATAGTTTTGTGTGTGCTCCAGGGAAACGGTGCCTAGATGGAATTTGTATTTGTGGTCTTGGCGACTGGACCTTTTTTGGAGCACCATTATTTTTGTCTTACTGAGATTTACTGTCAGGGCCCATGTCTGACAGAATCTGTTCAGAAGATCTAGGTGCTGCTGTAGGCCCTCCTAAGTTGAGGACAGAAGCACCAGATCATCAGCAAACAGTAGACATTTGACTTCAAATTCTAGTAGGGTGAGGCCAGGTGCTGCAGACTGCTCTACTGCCCTCACCAATTTGTTGATATATATGTTGAAGAGGGTGGGGCTTAAGCTGCATTCCTGTCTCACCCCATGGGCCTGTGGAAAGAAATTTGTTTTTTTCCCAATTATAATGTCGTATGTTTTTCCCCAAACACTACTTTCCATCCATCTGTATAGCAGACCCTCATGCCAAATTGAGTCAAAATCCTTTTTTGAAATCAACAAAGTATGAAAAGACAGCCTTTGTTTTGGTTTGTTTGTTTGTCAAATAGGGTGTGCAGAGTGAATACGAGGTCTGTCATATGGTATTTAGGTAAAAAGCCATTTTGACATTTGCTCAGTACATTGTTTTCATTGAGGAAATGTAAGAGTCTGCTGTTAATTATAATGCAGAGGATTTTCCAAAGGTTGCTGTTGACGCATATCCCACGGTAGGTATTGGGGTCAAATTTGTCGCCAATTTTGTGGATTGGGGTGATCAGTCCTTGGTTCCAAATATTGAGGAAGATGCCAGAGCTGAGGATGATGTTAAAGAGTTGAATAACTCTCCATGTTGTTTGTTTAATGTTTTCACATTTCCCCAGAAGTGGTTAGAGTCTATGGATTCTATTACATTGAGCTGATTTCTGACATGCTGTTCCTTCTTTTTCAGTAGTGTATTTCTGTATTGTTTCAGTGATTCACCATAGTGAAGGCGTAGACTCAGGTTTTCTGCGTCTATGTTTTTGGTTGAATAGGTTTCTCAATTTCCTTTAGGTTTTTGCATTCTTCATCAAACCATTTGTCATTGTTGTTCATTTTCTTCGGTTTTCTGTTTTTTTTAGTTGTTTTTAAAAAAACAAATTCTTATGTTCAATGACGGCCTAGGAACAGTGGGTTAACTGCCTGTTCAGGGGCAGAACGACAGATTTGTACCGTGTCAGCTCGGGGGTTTGAACACGCAACCTTCCGGTTACTAGTCCAACGCTCTAACCACTAGGCTTTGATAAGGAAGCTGAGAGGTTAAATATACTGTTTAGGTTTTCTACTGCCAGGTTTACACCTTCACTATTACAATGTAACGTTTTGTCCATCTAAAAGGGATTGCATTTGTTGTTGCCGAATTGGTTTTTGGTAGGTTTCCACACTACTTTCCTTCCATCTATAGCATTTCTTTATATTATTCCGTTTCATTGGCTTCGATGCCTCATGATTGAGTATTGCTCTGTTCAAGTAGACTGATTTTGCTGTGATCTGATAGAGGTGTCAATGGGGTGACTGTTAACTGTGGTCTGATAGGGGTGTCAGTGGGCTGACTGTTAACTGTGGTCTGATAGGGGTGTCAGTGGACTGACTGTTAACTGTGGTCTGATAGGGGTGTCAGTGGGCTGACTGTTAACTGTGGTCTGATAGGGGTGTCAGTGGGCTGACTGTTAACTGTGATCTGATAGGGGTGTCAGTGGGCTGACTGTTAACTGTGGTCTGATAGGGGTGTCAGTGGACTGACTGTTAACTGTGGTCTGATAGGGTGACTGTTAACTGTGGTCTGATAGGGGTGTCAGTGGGCTGACTGTTAACTGTGATCTGATAGGGGTGTCAGTGGGGTGACTGTTAACTGTGGTCTGATAGGGGTGTCAGTGGGGTGACTGTTAACTGTGGTCTGATAGGGGTGTCAGTGGGCTGACTGTTAACTGTGGTCTGATAGGGGTGTCAGTGGGCTGACTGTTAACTGTGGTCTGATAGGGGTGTCAGTGGGCTGACTGTTAACTGTGGTCTGATTGGGGTGTCAGTGGGCTGACTGTTAACTGTGGTCTGATAGGGGTGACTGTTAACTGTGGTCTGATAGGGGTGTCAGTGGGCTGACTGTTAACTGTGATCTGATAGGGGTGTCAGTGGGGTGACTGTTAACTGTGGTCTGATAGGGGTGTCAGTGGGGTGACTGTTAACTGTGGTCTGATAGGGTGTCAGTGGGCTGACTGTTAACTGTGATCTGATAGGGGTGTCAGTGGGCTGACTGTTAACTGTGGTCTGATAGGGGTGTCAGTGGACTGACTGTTAACTGTGGTCTGATTGGGGTGTCAGTGGGCTGACTGTTAACTGTGATCTGATAGGGGTGTCAGTGGGCTGACTGTTAACTGTGGTCTGATAGGGGTGTCAGTGGACTGACTGTTAACTGTGGTCTGATAGGGGTGACTGTTAACTGTGGTCTGATAGGGGTGTCAGTGGGCTGACTGTTAACTGTGATCTGATAGGGGTGTCAGTGGACTGACTGTTAACTGTGGTCTGATAGGGGTGTCAGTGGACTGACTGTTAACTGTGGTCTGATAGGGGTGACTGTTAACTGTGGTCTGATAGGGGTGTCAGTGGGCTGACTGTTAACTGTGGTCTGATAGGGGTGTCAGTGGACTGACTGTTAACTGTGGTCTGATAGGGGTGACTGTTAACTGTGGTCTGATAGGGGTGTCAGTGGGCTGACTGTTAACTGTGATCTGATAGGGGTGTCAGTGGACTGACTGTTAACTGTGGTCTGATAGGGGTGTCAGTGGACTGACTGTTAACTGTGGTCTGATAGGGGTGACTGTTAACTGTGGTCTGATAGGGGTGTCAGTGGACTGACTGTTAACTGTCTGGGTTGAGGTCAGTGATAAAGTAGTCTAAAGTACTACAGCCAAGAGATGAGCTGTAGGTGTACCTACCACAGGAGTCTGGGTTGAGGTCAGTGATAAAGTAGTCTACAGTACTACAGCCAAGAGATGAGCTATAGGTGTACCTACCATAGGAGTCTGGGTTGAGGTCAGTGATAAAGTAGTCTACAGTAGTACAGCCAAGAGATGAGCTATATGTGTACCTACCACAGGAGTCTGGGTTGAGGTCAGTGATAAAGTAGTCTACAGTACTACAGCCAAGAGATGAGCTATAGGTGTACCTACCACAGGAGTCTGGGTTGAGGTCAGTGATAAAGTAGTCTACAGTACTACAGCCAAGAGATGAGCTATACGTGTACCTACCACAGGAGTCTGGGTTGAGGTCAGTGATAAAGTAGTCTACAGTACTACAGCCAAGAGATGAGCTATAGGTGTACCTACCATAGGAGTCTGGGTTGAGGTCAGTGATAAAGTAGTCTACAGTACTACAGCCAAGAGATGAGCTATATGTGTACCTACCATAGGAGTCCCCTCAAAGCCTACCATTGACTATGTACATCCCCAGCGTCCGACAGAGCTGCAGGAGTTGTGACCAGTTTTTGTTGGTAATGTTGTCGTAATTGTGCCTAGGGGGGCATATAGGGGAGAGAGTGCTGTCACCTCCAGGCAGGTGTTTGTCCCCCAGTGTGAGGGTGTCAGGTTCTTGTCTGGTTCTGGCATTTAGGTCGCCAGAGACTAGTACATGTCCCTGGGCCTGGAAATGATTAATTTCCCCCTTCAGGATGGAGAAGCTGTCTTCATTAAAGTGTGTGTGTGTGTGGGGGGCGGGGTATAGGTAGCTCTCTCTCTTCTCTCTAACTGATAACCCAGCAGAGATGATACAACAGCCATAACATACACATAAACAGCAGGAGAGGATCACAGCCACCTCTACCATGAGGGCCGGGGGGGAGCAGGAAGAAAACAGAGGAACAAAAAGAGGGGGAGGGAGGAATGGAGCTATTTTGTAAGGCCTTGGAGACCCCAGTCCGGATATGGCTTTTATGCTAGGGAGAGTCAATTACTTCCCTCCTCACACACACACACACACACACTGTCACAGCTGTTTGACGTGGAAACATGACTAAAAAAGGGAATCTAAATATTCTAGGAGACTTTGAGAGTACATTGTATGAATGAAGGGACAGATGGAGGCATAACATAACATAAAACATAACATACATACATACACACACACACTTGAAGTCGGATGTTTGCATACACCTTAGCCAAATACATTTAACTCAGTTTTTCACCATTACTGACTTTAAACCTAGTAAAAATGCCCTGTCTTAAGTCAGTTAGGATCACCAATGTATTGTAAGAATGTGAAATGTCAGAATAATAGTAGAGAGAATGATTTATTTCAGCTTTAATTTCTTTCTTCACATTCCCAGTGGGTCAGAAGTTTACATACACTCAATTAGTATTTGGTAGCATTGCCTTTAAATTGTTTAACTTGGGTCAAATGTTTTGGGTAGCCTTCCACAAGCTTCCCACAATAAGTTGGGTTAATTTTGGCCCATTCCTCCTTACAGAGCTGGTGTAACTGAGTCAGGTTTGTAGGCCTCCTTGCTTGCACACGCTTTTTCAGTTCTGCCCACATATTTTCTATAGGATTGAGGTCAGGGCTGTGTGATGGCCACTCCAATACCTTGACTTTGTTGTCCTTAAGCCATTTTGCCACAATAAGTAAGTATGCTTGGGATCATTGTCCATTTGGAAGACCCATTTGCGACCAAGCTTTAACTTCCTGACTGATGTCTTCAGATGTTGCTTCAATATATCCACATAATTTTCCTGCTTCATGATGTCATCTATTTTGTGAAGTGCACCAGTCCCTCCTGCAGCAAAGCACCCCCACAACATTATGCTGCCACCCCCGTGCTTCACAGTTGGGATGGTGTTCTTCGGCTTGCAAGCCTCCCACTTTTTGTTCCAAACATAACGATGGTCATTATGGCCAGAGTTCTATTTTTGTTTCATCAGACCAGAGGACATTTCTCCAAAAAGTACGATCTTTGTCCCCATGTGCAGTTGCAAACCGTAGCCTAGCTTTTTTATAGTGGTTTTGGAGCAGTGACGTCTTCCTTGCTGAGCAGCCTTTCAGGTTCTGTCGATATAGGACTCATTTTACTGTGGATATAGATACTTTTGTACCCGTTTCCTCCAGCATCTTCACAAGGTCCTTTGCTGTTGTTCTGGGATTAATTTGCACTTTTCGCACCAAAGTATGTTCATCTCTAGGAGACAGAACGTGTCTCCTTCCTGAGCGGTATGACGGCTGCGTGGTCCCATGGTGTTTATACTTGCGTACTATTGATTGTACAGATGAACGTGGTACCTTCAGGCATTTTGAAATTACTCCCAAGGATGAACCAGACTTGTGGAGGTCTTGGCTGATTTCTTCTGATTTTCCTATGATGTCAAGCAAAGAGGCACTGAGTTTGAAGGTAGAACTTGAAATACATCCGCAGGTACACCTCCAATTGACTCAAATTATGTCAATTAGCCTATCAGAAGCTTCTAAAGACATTACATCATTTTCTGGAATTTTCCAAGCTGTTTAAAGGCACAGTCAACATAGTGTATGTAAACTTCTGACCCACTGGAATTGTGATACGGTGAATTATAAGTGAAATAATCTGTCTGTAAACAAATGTTGGAAAAATTACTGGTGTCATTGCCAAAGTAGATGTCCTAACCGATTTCTTAACAAGACCGTTGTCGAGTGGTTGAAAAACGAGTTAATGGACTCCAACCTAAATGTATGTCAACTTCCCACTTCAACTGTGTGTGTGTGTGTGTGTGTGTGTGTGTGTGTGGTGGGATAATAGCAGTAAGTGAGTCATGACTTTGACATTTCCATGTGGTGCGGTGTATTCCATTAACCACTGAGATCCATGCCAAGATTTTATGATCTACAGTCATTTACAAACACTATTAAAAAACAACCAGATCCGTTAGTCAGCACCAAGCCCAAAACACACCCAAGCCAAAAACACACCCCCCAAGCCCAAAACACACCAAGCCCCTATGCCCAAAACACACCCCCAAGCCCAAAACACACCCCCAAGCCCAAAACACCCCCAAGCCCAAAACACCCCCAAGCCCAAAACACACACCCCCAAGCCCAAAACACACACCCCCAAGCCCAAAACACACACCCCAAGCCCAAAACACACACCCCCAAGCCCAAAACACACACCCCCAAGCCCAAAACACACCCTCCCCAAGCCCAAAACACACCCTCTCCAAGCTCAAAACACACCCTCTCCAAGCTCAAAACACACCCTCTCCAAGCCCAAAACACACCCTCTCCAAGCCCAAAAAACACACCCCAAAGCCCAAAAAACACCCCCTCCAAGCCCAAAACACACCCCCCCAACGCTCTCCTTTCTCCCTGTGTGTGTGTGTCCTACATGAAGCAGATGCAGAATAGGATGTGTGTGCGAGTGTGTCTCTTACCTGCAGCAGATGACGGCCTTGCAGGACAGGGCGAGGTCTAGGAAGGCTTGGCGGAGCTCGAAGGACAGGGCGTATTTCAGGGTCTGTCCATCGATGATCAGAGCCAACTCATTCTCCTTCCCCAGAGAGTCACCCAGAGACACACAGTGAGCTGTCAGGGTGGCACGTGTTGCCTGGGGAGGGCAAGAGAAAGAGGGGATTCAACACACACACACACAGTATATATTCTTCATCTACAGGTTAAGCAGAAATGGAGATGCAAAAGTATACAATCGAAAATAAACACACACACTTCTTACACGTACATGAACAGGCTGGAGAGATTGAGACAGTAGTGTGGACAAAGAGGAGAGAGTGAGACAGTAGTGTGACAAAGAGGAGAGAGTGAGACAGTAGTGTGGACAAAGAGGAGAAAGTGAGACAGTAGTGTGGACAAAGAGGAGAGAGTGAGACTGTAGAGGGACAAAGAGGAGAGAGTGAGACAATAGAGGGACAAAGAGGAGAGAGTGAGACTGTAGAGGGACAAAGAGGAGAGAGTGAGACAGTAGAGGGACAAAGAGGAGAGAGTGAGACAGTAGTGTGGACAAAGAGGAGAGAGTGAGACAGTAGTGTGGACAAAGAGGAGAGAGTGAGACAGTAGTGTGGACAAAGAGGAGAGAGTGAGACAGTAGTGTGGACAAAGAGGAGAGAGTGAGACAGTAGTGTGGACAAAGAGGAGAGAGTGAGACAGTAGAGGGACAAAGAGGAGAGAGTGAGACAGTAGTGTGGACAAAGAGGAGAGAGTGAGACAGTAGTGTGGACAAAGAGGAGAGAGTGAGACAGTAGTGTGGACAAAGAGGAGAGAGTGAGACAGTAGTGTGGACAAAGAGGAGAGAGTGAGACAGTAGTGTGGACAAAGAGGAGAGAGTGAGACGGAGGGACAAAGAGGAGAGAGTGAGACAGTAGTGTGGACAAAGAGGAGAGAGTGAGACAGTAGAGGGACAAAGAGGAGACAGTAGAGGGACAAAGAGGAGAGAGCGAGACAGTAGAGGGACAAAGAGGAGAGAGTGAGACAATAGAGAGACAAAGAGGAGAGAGTGAGACAGTAGAGGGACAAAGAGGAGAAAGTGAGACTGTAGAGGGACAAAGAGAGAGTGAGACAGTAGAGGGACAAAGAGGAGAGAGTGAGACAATAGAGGGACAAAGAGGAGAGAGTGAGACTGTAGAGGGACAAAGAGGAGAGAGTGAGACAGTAGAGGGACAAAGAGGAGAAAGTGAGACAGTAGTGTGGACAAAGAGGAGAGAGTGAGACAGTAGTGTGGACAAAGAGGAGAGAGTGAGACGGAGGGACAAAGAGGAGAGAGTGAGACAGTAGTGTGGACAAAGAGGAGAGAGTGAGACAGTAGAGGGACAAAGAGGAGACAGTAGAGGGACAAAGAGGAGAGAGCGAGACAATAGAGAGACAAAGAGGAGAGAGTGAGACAGTAGAGGGACAAAGAGGAGAGAGCGAGACAGTAGAGGGACAAAGAGGAGAGAGCGAGACAGTAGAGGGACAAAGAGGAGAGAGCGAGACAGTAGAGGGACAAAGAGGAGAGAGTGAGACAGTAGCGGGACAAAGAGGAGACAGTAGAGGGACAAAGAGGAGAGAGCGAGACAGTAGAGGGACTAAGAGGAGAGAGTGAGACAATAGAGAGACAATAGAGGGACAAAGAGGAGACAGTAGAGGGACAAAGAGGAGAGAGCGAGACAATAGAGGGACAAAGAGGAGACAGTAGAGGGACAAAGAGGAGAGAGTGTGACAGTAGAGGGACAAAGAGGAGACAGTAGAGGGACAAAGAGGAGAGAGTGAGACAATAGAGGGACAAAGAGGAGAGAGTGAGACAATAGAGGGACAAAGAGGAGACAGTAGAGGGACAAAGAGGAGAGAGTGAGACAGTAGAGGGACAAAGAGGAGACAGTAGAGGGACAAAGAGGAGAGAGTGAGACAATAGAGGGACAAAGAGGAGAGAGTGAGACAGTAGAGGGACAAAGAGGAGACAGTAGAGGGACAAAGAGGAGAGAGTGAGACAATAGAGGGACAAAGAGGAGAGAGTGAGACAATAGAGGGACAAAGAGGAGACAGTAGAGGGACAAAGAGGAGAGAGTGTGACAGTAGAGGGACAAAGAGGAGACAGTAGAGGGACAAAGAGGAGAGAGTGAGACAATAGAGGGACAAAGAGGAGAGAGTGAGACAATAGAGGGACAAAGAGGAGAGAGTGAGACAATAGAGGGACAAAGAGGAGACAGTAGAGGGACAAAGAGGAGAGAGTGAGACAATAGAGGGACAAAGAGGAGAGAGTGAGACAATAGAGGGACAAAGAGGAGACAATAGAGGGACAAAGAGGAGACAGTAGAGGGACAAAGAGGAGAGAGTGAGAAAATAGAGGGACAAAGAGGAGAGAGTGAGACAATAGAGGGACAAAGAGGAGACAATAGAGGGACAAAGAGGAGAGAGTGAGACAATAGAGGGACAAAGAGGAGAGAGTGAGACAATAGAGGGACAAAGAGGAGACAGTAGAGGGACAAAGAGGAGACAGTAGAGGGACAAAGAGAGAGTGAGACAATAGAGAGACAATAGAGGGACAAAGAGGAGAGAGAGAGAGAATAGAGAGACAATAGAGGGACAAAGAGGAGACAGTAGAGGGACAAAGAGGAGAGACCGAGACAGTAGAGGGACTAAGAGGAGAGAGTGAGACAATAGAGAGACAATAGAGGGACAAAGAGGAGACAGTAGAGGGACAAAGAGGAGAGAGTGAGACAATAGAGGGACAAAGAGGAGACAGTAGAGGGACAAAGAGGAGACAATAGAGGGACAAAGAGGAGAGAGTGAGACAATAGAGGGACAAAGAGGAGAGAGTGAGACAATAGAGGGACAAAGAGGAGAGAGTGAGACAATAGAGGGACAAAGAGGAGACAGTAGAGGGACAAAGAGGAGACAGTAGAGGGACAAAGAGAGAGTGAGACAATAGAGAGACAATAGAGGGACAAAGAGGAGAGAGAGAGAGAATAGAGAGACAATAGAGGGACAAAGAGGAGACAGTAGAGGGACAAAGAGGAGAGACCGAGACAGTAGAGGGACTAAGAGGAGAGAGTGAGACAATAGAGAGACAATAGAGGGACAAAGAGGAGACAGTAGAGGGACAAAGAGGAGAGAGTGAGACAATAGAGGGACAAAGAGGAGACAGTAGAGGGACAAAGAGGAGAGAGTGAGACAATAGAGGGACAAAGAGGAGACAGTAGAGGGACAAAGAGGAGACAGTAGAGGGACAAAGAGAGAGTGAGACAATAGAGACAATAGAGGGACAAAGAGGAGACAGTAGAGGGACAAAGAGGAGAGAGCGAGACAATAGAGGGACAAAGAGGAGACAGTAGAGGGACAAAGAGGAGAGAGTGAGACAATAGAGGGACAAAGAGGAGAGAGTGAGACAGTAGAGGGACAAAGAGGAGACAGTAGAGGGACAAAGAGAGAGTGAGACAATAGAGGGACAAAGAGGAGAGAGTGAGACAGTAGAGGGACAAAGAGGAGAGAGTGAGACAGTAGAGGGACAAAGAGGAGAGAGTGAGACAGTAGAGGGACAAAGAGGAGACAGTAGAGGGACAAAGAGGAGACAATAGAGGGACAAAGAGAGAGTGAGACAATAGAGGGACAAAGAGGAGAGAGTGAGACAATAGAGGGACAAAGAGGAGAGAGTGAGACAGTAGAGGGACAAAGAGGAGAGAGTGAGACAGTAGAGGGACAAAGAGAGAGTGAGACAATAGAGGGACAAAGATAGAGTGAGACAATAGAGGGACAAAGAGGAGAGAGTGAGACAATAGAGGGACAAAGAGGAGAGAGTGAGACAGTAGAGGGACAAAGAGGAGAGAGTGAGACAGTAGAGGGACAAAGAGGAGAGAGTGAGACAGTAGAGGGACAAAGAGGAGAGAGTGAGACAGTAATGTGGACAAAGAGGAGAGAGTGAGACAGTAGAGGGTCAAAGAGGAGAGAGTGAGACAGTAGTGTGGACAAAGAGGAGAGAGTGAGACAGTAGAGGGACAAAGAGGAGAGAGTGAGACAGTAGAGGGACAAAGAGGAGAGAGAGAGTGAGACAGTAGAGGGACAAAGAGGAGAGAGAGAGTGAGACAGTAGAGGGACAAAGATAGCCCAACATTGTGAAAGGAAAGGATTGAGTGAGGCAGGAAGAAGGAGATATCCATATCTTAATAATGAGGTTGCTGCTCGGGGCAATATGAACCTCTATACATAAGTAGCAACACAATCTGTGAAACACACCGATACCCAGGCACAAATCATACACACACACACACACACACACACACACACACACACACACACACACACACACAGCCCTGGTTGTGTTTGTTGGACCTGTTTATTGGGCTGTAGTTTGGGGCAGTTTTGAAGGAGTTGTTGATAATAAAGGAACAGACTAATAGAGAAAACAAACATCCCATCGCCTCTAATGAGAACCATGTGGCCAGGCAGACACACACACCACCACCACACAGCCCACACACACTTACAGGAGAACACACACACGATACATACTTAAACCATACACACACTTGAGTAATACAAGACTTAATCCACACAAACACTTTTACAGAACATGTATACACTGTACATTCAAACTGTAAACAGACACTTTCACAATGTTCAGGATATAACGTCAGATAGACTGTCAAAATCACAATCCCAGGCACAAACAGACATTGACCGTCCTAATATTTCTAAATTCCATTATTTTACTTTTTAGATTCATGTGTTATTGTTGTGTATTGTTAGATACTATGGCACTGTAGGAGCTAGGAACACAAGCATTTCACTACACTCATAATAACATCTGATTTGAATACAGACTTTATGGACTCAATGAACCAACAGAGAAGACAGGATTATTTCCAGTCAGATGACCCCAGCTCATCCCTGTGATCTGAACAGATTTGACCCCTCTGTCAACTGACCAGTGTGGGAGAAACTACACACTAATCACACACACACACTCCCTTTCTTTCACCCAGACCAACGTTCTTTTTGCCCCCTGCTTCCCTCCAAAATGTATACACGCACACGCAAGCACACACACACACACACACACACACACACACACACACACACACACACACACACACACACACACACACACACACACACACACACACACACACACACACACACACACACACACACACACACACACACACACACTCCAAAACTGATCCAGCAACGTGCTCTCAACGTGTTCTCTCAGTCTTGGACTTTGTGTTTCTCTTCTAGTCCAGAATTCCTGTTTGCATTTACCTTCTCCCAAACAAGGGGAGAGTAAAACAAAGAGAATGACAGGATATTACCGGGTGTCAGAGTTGTGCAAATCAAAGTCCCTGTGTGACTGTGTGAGAACGTGAGCCTGTGCTTGTGTTTGTGTTTAGGGACACAGTCAGATAAAGTCCCATCCATCTGCTCCAGCGCAACCTCAATTAAAAAATGAAGAACCTTGTGCCTGTTGTCAGGATTACTTAATCTAACACCCACACTGTCATCATGAGGTAGTTTGTTGTAGAGGGCCGGCTCACTGTTATTACGAGGTAGTTTGGTGTAGAGGGGTCGTCAAACGGTTATTACGAGGTAGTTTGGTGTAGAGGGGCCGGCACACTGTTATTACGAGGTAGTTTGGTGTAGAGGGGTCGTCACACTTATCATGAGGTAGTTTGGTGTAGAGGGGCCGGCACACTGTTATCATGAGGTAGTTTGGTGTAGAGGGGTCTTCACACTTATAATGAGGTAGTTTGGTGTAGAGGGCTGGCACACTGTTATCATGAGGTAGTTTGTGTTGAGGGGCCATCACACTGTTATTACGAGGTAGTTTGTTGTAGAGGGGCCGGCACACTGTTATTACGAGGTAGTTTGATGTAGAGAGGCCGGCACACTGTTATTACGAGGTAGTTTGGTGTAGAGGGGTCGTCACACTGTTATCATGAGGTAGTTTGTGTAGAGGGGCCGGCACACTGTTATCATGAGGTAGTTTGGTGTAGAGGGGCCGGCACACTGTTATCATGAGGTAATTTGTGTAGAGGGGCTGGCACACTGTTATTACGAGGTAGTTTGTTGTAGAGGGCCGGCACACTGTTATCATGAGGTAGTTTGTTGTAGAGGGGTCGTCACACTGTTATCATGAGGTAGTTTGTTGTAGAGTGCTGGCACACTGTTATCATGAGGTAGTTTGTTGTAGAGGGCTGGCACACTGTTATCATGAGGTAGTTTGTTGTAGAGGGCCGGCACACTGTTATCATGAGGTAGTTTGTTGTAGAGGGCTGGCACACTGTTATCATGAGGTAGTTTGTTGTAGAGGGCTGGCACACTGTTATCATGAGGTAGTTTGTTGTAGAGGGCTGGCACACTGTTATCATGAGGTAGTTTGTTGTAGAGGGCCGTCACACTGTTATCATGAGGTAGTTTGTTGTAGAGGGCTGGCACACTGTTATCATGAGGTAGTTTGTTGTAGAGGGCTGGCACACTGTTATCATGAGGTAGTTTGTTGTAGAGGGCTGGCACACTGTTATCATGAGGTAGTTTGGTTTAGAGGGGTCGTCACACTGTTATGAGGTAGGCCGACACAAAATCATGAGATATTACAGCCTACCTACATCACAATTACACTCCCCAAGCAATAACCAACACACTGTGCTTCTCACACACACACACACACACACCTCAATGAGTCCAACTGGAAGCAAACAGTGTAATGGCCTAACACGTTGGTGCTAATAACCCACAGGCACTTGTCACAGCAGAGAGACATGCACACACACTAGCTAACAGATCGGAAACTAACATATTAACTGATTAAAAATCATTGTCAAACAGTCATTAGTAAACTGTAAATCATCATACATCATTGCTTTATGTAACTTTTAACACCCCATATCTTTTTTAATGTAAAACTAACCATTTGGATCGTCCTGCGTATCTACAGTTAAGAGATACTGCAGACTGTAAACTGACTGGCATCTCTGACGTCACTGCATGAATTCCTCTCATACAAATAACTCCCTATGTTTGGGGGCAATCAAGTACTGTACATTTTTCCATGTCACCGGATGACAGATCTCTCAGTAAAGGCATTTTCAGTTCCAAACAAAATGTTATTTTTCATATGCATCTGCGCTGGGAACAGGCTTGAACACAGATTCACACACACACGCTGTAAACCTTTCTCTCAGGCTCTTATGTGAAATCTTCTCAGGTTTATATTTAGAGCTGGGCAGAAAGGTTCAGATGGTGTGACATATCACAGATCACCTTCTCTCAGCGCGCGCACACACGCACACACACACGCACGCACACGCACACACACACACACGCACACACGCACGCACACACACACACACACACACACACGCACGCACACACGCACACACACACGCACACACGAGAGAATGAGGGAGTTGGGTACGGTAGTGAGGCGGTGAGGTGAGAGTAGAATGAGTAAGAGGGAGGTTGAGAGGGTGGAGAGGGGGGCATGTAAGGGGGAACGGGGTATGTGAGGGAGAGGGGGCATTGGTTAGTATGTTGGAGGGTGGTATGGTTAGTATGTGTGAGGGGGGTATATGAGGAGGGTATGGTTAGTATGTGATAGGGGGGTATGAGGCGGAGGGGGGTATGTGAGGGAGAGGGGGGTATAGTATGTGGGAGGGGGGTATGAGGCGGAGGGGGGTATGTGAGGGAGAGGGGGGTATGGTTAGTATGTGGGGGGGTATGGTTAGTTTGTGGGAGGGGAGTATGGTTAGTTTGTGGGAGGGGGGTATGGTTAGTTTGTTGGAGGGGGGTATGGTTAGTTTGTGGGAGGGGGGTATGGTTAGTATGTGGGAGAGGGGTATATGAGGCAGAGGGGGTATGTAAGGGAGAGGGGGTATGGTTAGTATGTGTGAGGGGGTATGGTTAGTATGTGTGAGGGGGTATGGTTAGTATGTGTGAGGGGGTGTGGTTAGTATGTGGAAGGGGGTATGTGAGGGAGAGGGGGTATGGTTAGTATGTGTGAGGGGGTATGGTTAGTATGTGTGAGGGGGGTGTGGTTAGTATGTGGAAGGGGGTATGTGAGGGAGAGGGGGTATGGTTAGTATGTGTGAGGGGGGTATGTGAGGGAGAGGGGGTATGGTTAGTATGTGTGAGGGGGAGTGAATGAGTAAAAAGGGGATGGTGGGTGAGAGAGGGGGGAGGAGACAGACACGCTCATATCTAACAGACACACGCCCCCCCCACACACACACACACACACACACACACACACACACACACACACACACACACACACACACACACACACACACACACACACACACACACACACACACACACACACACACACACACAAAATCTCCATAGACAAACATTGCCAGTAGAATGGCCTTGCTGAAGAGCTCAGTGACTCAACGTGGCACCATCATAGGACGCCACTGTTCAAACAAGTCAGTTTGTCAAATTCTGCCCTTCCAGAGCTGCCCCAGTCAACTGTAAGTGCTTTTATTGTGAAGTGGAAACATCTAGGAGCAACAACGGCTGAGCGGTAGGCCACACAAGCTCCCAGAATAGGACCGCCAAGGACTGAAGCGCGTAGCGCGTAAAATAATTGTCTGTCCTTGGTTCCAACACTCACTACCGAAGGTCCAAACTGTCTCTAGAAGCGACGTCAGCACAAAAACTGTGTCAGGAGCTTCATGAAATGGGTTTCCATGGCCGAGCAGCTGCACACAAGGCTAAGATCACCATGTGCAATGCCAAGCGTCGGCTGGAGTGTTGTAAAGCTCACCGTCACTGGACTCTGGAGCAGTGGAAATGAGTTCTCTGGAGTGGTGTAAAGCTCACCGTCACTGGACTCTGGAGCAGTGGAAATGAGTTCTCTGGAGTGGTGTAAAGCTCACCGTCACTGGACTCTGGAGCAGTGGAAATGAGTTCTCTGGAGTGGTGTAAAGCTCACCGTCACTGGACTCTGGAGCAGTGGAAATGAGTTCTCTGGAGTGGTGTAAAGCTCACCGTCACTGGACTCTGGAGCAGTGGAAATGAGTTCTCTGGAGTGGTGTAAAGCTCACCGTCACTGGACTCTGGAGCAGTGGAAATGAGTTCTCTGGAGTGGTGTAAAACTCACCACCACTGGACTCTGGAGCAGTGGAAATGAGTTCTCTGGAGTGGTGTAAAGCTCACCACCACTGGACTCTGGAGCAGTGGAAATTAGTTCTCTGGAGTGGTGTAAAACTCACCACCACTGGACTCTGGAGCAGTGGAAATGAGTTCTCTGGAGTGGTGTAAAGCTCACCACCACTGGACTCTGGAGCAGTGGAAACGTGTTCTCTGGAGTGGTGTAAAACTCACCACCACTGGACTCTGGAGCAGTGGAAATGAGTTCTCTGGAGTGGTGTAAAACTCACCACCACTGGACTCTGGAGCAGTGGAAATGAGTTCTCTGGAGTGGTGTAAAACTCACCACCACTGGACTCTGGAGCAGTGGAAATTAGTTCTCTGGAGTGGTGTAAAACTCACCGTCACTGGACTCTGGAGCAGTGGAAATGAGTTCTCTGGAGTGGTGTAAAACTCACCACCACTGGACTCTGGAGCAGTGGAAATTAGTTCTCTGGAGTGGTGTAAAACTCACCGTCACTGGACTCTGGAGCAGTGGAAACGTGTTCTCTGGAGTGGTGTAAAGCTCACCACCACTGGACTCTGGAGCAGTGGAAATTAGTTCTCTGGAGTGGTGTAAAACTCACCGTCACTGGACTCTGGAGCAGTGGAAATGAGTTCTCTGGAGTGGTGTAAAACTCACCGTCACTGGACTCTGGAGCAGTGGAAATGAGTTCTCTGGAGTGGTGTAAAGCTCACCGTCACTGGACTCTGGAGCAGTGGAAATGAGTTCTCTGGAGTGGTGTAAAACTCACCACCACTGGACTCTGGAGCAGTGGAAATTAGTTCTCTGGAGTGGTGTAAAACTCACCACCACTGGACTCTGGAGCAGTGGAAACGTGTTCTCTGGAGTGGTGTAAAACTCACCACCACTGGACTCTGTGTTCTCTGTTTCAGGCCCCTTAGTTCCAGTGAAGGGAAATCTTAACACTACAGCATACAATGACATTCTAGACAATTCTGTGCTTCCAACTTTGTGGCAACAGTTTGGGGAAGGCCCTTTCCTGTTTCAGCATGACAATGCCGCTGTGCACTAAGCCAGGTCCATACAGAAATGGTTTGTCGAGATCGGTGTGGAAGAACTTGACAGAGGCTTGGCTCAACTCCATCAAACACCTTTGGGGATGAATTGGAATGCTGAATGCGAGCCAGGCCAAATCGCCCAACATCAGCGCCCGACCTCACTAATGGTCGTGACTGAATGGAAGCAAGTCCCCCCAGCAATGTTCAAACATCGAGTGGGAAGCCTTTCCAGAAGAGTGGAGACTGTTATAGCAGCAAAGGGGGGACCAACTCCATATTAATGCCCATGATTTTGGAATGAGATGTTCGATGAGCAGGTGTCCACATACTTTTGGCTATGTAGTGTGTGTGTAATGATTAATGAGCAGCACAGTGAAGAGGTTTGTGTTTGACTTGTAATGCGGGCGGTGTGACAGGACAGAGGGGGGTTGTGGGTAAGATTGATGAAATGTATATCAACACTATGAGCCTGATCTGTAAAAGCCACCACCTCTACTGTAAAGACTGGTGTGTGTGTGTGATATATTTGATATAAAGGTGACAGATGGACATGTCACTGTGTAAGCGTCACAGGTCGCCATGTTTACCCAGGAGGCATTGCTTAGAGGGTTTGTTTTGACGAAAGAGAGCGCCAAAAGGAGATCACATTACTCTCCTAACTCATCACCCTCAGATGGCTCCATATATCCCTCTCCCTCTCTCCAGTACCTCTCCCTCTCTCCAGTACCTCTCCCTCTCTCCAGTACCTCTCCCTCTCTCCAGTACCTCTCCCTCTCTCCAGTACCTCTCCCTCTCTCCAGTACCTCTCCCTCTCTCCAGTACCTCTCCCTCTCTCCAGTACCTCTCCCTCTCTCCAGTACCTCTCTCTCCAGTACCTCTCCCTCTCTCCAGTACCTCTCCCTCTCTCCAGTACCTCTCCCTCTCTCCAGTACCTCTCCCTCTCTCCAGTACCTCTCCCTCTCTCCAGTACCTCTCCCTCTCTCCAGTACCTCCCCCTCTCTCCAGTACCTCCCCCTCTCTCCAGTACCTCCCCCTCTCTCCAGTACCTCCCCCTCTCTCCAGTACCTCTCTCTCTCCAGTACCTCTCCCTCTCTCCAGTACCTCTCCCTCTCTCCAGTACCTCTCCCTCTCTCCAGTACCTCTCCCTCTCTCCAGTACCTCTCCCTCTCTCCAGTACCTCTCCCTCTCTCCAGTACCTCTCCCTCTCTCCAGTACCTCTCCCTCTCTCCAGTACCTCTCCCTCTCTCCAGTACCTCTCCCTCTCTCCAGTACCCTCCCTCTCTCCAGTACCCTCTCTCTCTCCAGTACCTCTCCCTCTCTCCAGTACCTCTCCCTCTCTCCAGTACCTCTCCCTCTCTCCAGTACCTCTCCCCTCTCCCTCTCTCTCCAGTACCTCCCTCTCTCCAGTACCTCTCCCTCTCTCCAGTACCTCTCCCTCTCTCCAGTACTTCTCCCTCTCTCCAGTACCCTCTCTCTCTCCAGTACCCCTCTCTCTCTCCAGTACCTCTCCCTCTCTCCAGTACCTCACCCTCTCTCCAGTACCTCCTCTCTCCAGTACCTCTCCCTCTCTCCAGTACCTCCCTCTCTCCAGTACCTCTCCCTCTCTCCAGTACCTCTCCCTCTCTCCAGTACCTCTCCCTCTCTCCAGTACCTCTCCTCTCTCCAGTACCTCTCCTCTCTCCAGTACCTCTCCCTCTCTCCAGTACCTCTCCTCTCTCCAGTACCTCTCCCTCTCTCCAGTACCTCTCCCTCTCTCCAGTACCTCTCCCTCTCTCCAGTACCTCCCTCTCTCCAGTACCCCTCTCTCTCCAGTACCTCTCCCTCTCTCCAGTACCTCTCCCTCTCTCCAGTACCTCTCCCCTCTCTCCAGTACCTCTCCCTCTCTCCAGTACCTCTCCCTCTCTCCAGTACCCCCTCTCTCTCCAGTACCCCCTCTCTCTCCAGTACCTCTCCCTCTCTCCAGTACCTCTCCCTCTCTCCAGTACCTCTCCCTCTCTCCAGTACCTCTCCCTCTCTCCAGTACCTCTCCCTCTCTCCAGTACCTCTCCCTCTCTCCAGTACCTCTCTCTCCAGTACCTCTCTCTCCAGTACCTCTCTCTCCAGTTCCCATCCCTCTTTCTCTCTCTTAATCTATTTCACTTTGTCTCTCCCTTTTACCTCCAGATGTTTATCTCGCACATAAAACACACACACACACACACCTCTTCCTGTGTACAGAGGGGTTGCTGACAGATGTATAGATAGCAGCGTAAAGGAGACATGGAAAGGGGGAAGAAAAGAGGGGAGGGAGGGAGACATCCGCCTGACTACCAACCACAAGATCAACAGAGATGAGCCTCACCTCTAAAGAAACAAACTGAAAGAAAGCGGGGGAAGGAGAAGGAGTGGTAAACGAGGACAAGAGATGCACTGCAATGGGGCAACAGGTCGCGCCTAGGAATGAGATTTTTATTATACATATATATATATATATATTTGCTCCTGTTCTCCCTAACTCTAACAAACACAAATCCACCCACCTACAGATGTTACACACACACACACACACACACACACACACACACACACACACACACACACACACACACACACACACACACACACACACACACACACACACACACACACACACACACACACACACACACACACACACACACACACACACAGTGGTGGCTCTAACCTGAACCTCAATCACTTATTTTAAGTGTGATGTGAGATAAATCTGTCTGCTTTCATCTGTGGTGACCTGTCCTCTCACCACACCTCTCTGGACCCGTCCTCTCACCACACCTCTCTGGACCCGTCCTCTCACCACACCTCTCTGGACCCGTCCTCTCACCACACCTCTCTGGACCCGTCCTCTCACCACACCTCTCTGGACCCGTCCTCTCACCACACCTCTCTGGACCCGTCCTCTCACCACACCTCTCTGGACCTGTCCTCTCACCACACCTCTCTGGACCCGTCCTCTCACCACACCTCTCTGGATCCGTCCTCTCACCACACCTCTCTGGACCCGTCCTCTCACCACACCTCTCTGGACTCGTCCTCTCACCACACCTCTCTGGACCCGTCCTCTCACCACACCTCTCTGGACCTGTCCTCTCACCACACCTCTCTGGACCCGTCCTCTCACCACACCTCTCTGGAACCGTCCTCTGGACCCGTCCTCTCACCACACCTCTCTGGACCCGTCCTCTGGACCCGTCCTCTCACCACACCTCTCTGGACGCGTCCTCTCACCACACCTCTCTGGACCCGTCCTCTCACCACACCTCTCTGGACCCGTCCTCTCACCACACCTCTCTGGACTCGTCCTCTGGACCTGTCCTCTCACCACACCTCTCTGGACCTGTCCTCTCACCACACCTCTCTGGACCTGTCCTCTCACCACAGCTCTCTGGACCTGTCCTCTCACCACACCTCTCTGGACCTGTCCTCTGGACCTGTCCTCTCACCACACCTCTCTGGACCTGTCCTCTGGACCTGTCCTCTCACCACACCTCTCTGGACCTGTCCTCTGGACCTGTCCTCTCACCACAGCTCTCTGGACCTGTCCTCTGGACCTGTCTTCTCACCACACCTCTCTGGACCTGTCCTCTCACCACACCTCTCTGGACCTGTCCTCTCACCACAGCTCTCTGGACCTGTCCTCTGGACCTGTCCTCTCACCACACCTCTCTGGACCTGTCCTCTGGACCGGTCCTCTCACCACACCTCTCTGGACCTGTCCTCTGGACCTGTCCTCTCACCACACCTCTCTGGACCTGTCCTCTCACCACACCTCTCTGGACCTGTCTTCTCACCACACCTCTCTGGACCTGTCCTCTGGACACTCAGTCCCACTCAACACACACAACAGAACAAGGTAAGGGCCCAATCATCCTTCACATTAAGCTACAAGAATGCATATTTTAATTAGTATATACTAAGTCAACAAAACAATATTTACAGTAGGAGGGATGAAATAAAGCCAACTGTTATTGGTTGAATTTCAGGGTGACAGGAATGTTACGTTGGAGTGGTCCCTTAACGTCAGTTAAGGTTTTAATTGAATAGACTCAGTCTGACTAATTACAGTGCTACTGAATGGTCTCATTGTCAAGAAAAGTATTTTACTGTAAACCGGTCTCCCTTTCCCTCTCATTCTCTTATTCTCTTTTCCCTAGCCACACTCTACCTACTCTCTCTACCAACACACTACCTCTCTACCTACACACTACCTACACACACACACAGTACCTACACACACACACACAGTACCTACACACACACACACAGTACCTACACACACACACACAGTACCTACACACACACACAGTACACACACACAGTACACACACACAGTACACACACACACACACACACACACACACACACACACACACACACACACACACACACACACACACACACACACACACACACACACACACACACACACACACACACACACACACACACACACGCAGTCTGAGACACAATGGAGTGTAGAGGCCGTAGACCTGTCTGCTATCTGCAGACTGTCTAACAGACAAATTAACTCCACTAAAGCAAGCAGACTGTGCCGCAGTGGTGGAAAAAATACCCAATTGTCCTACTTAAAAGTAAAGATCCCTTATTAGAACATGAGGCAAGTAAAAGTGAAAGTCACACAGTAAAATAGGGCGGCAGGTAGCCTAGTGGTTAGAGACAGGTAGCCTCGTGGTTAGAGACAGGTAGCCTCGTGGTTAGAGACAGGTAGCCTCGTGGTTAGAGACAGGTAGCCTAGTGGTTAGAGACAGGTAGCCTCGTGGTTAGAGACAGGTAGCCTCGTGGTTAGAGACAGGTAGCCTCGTGGTTAGAGACAGGTAGCCTAGTGGTTAGAGACAGGTAGCCTCGTGGTTAGAGACAGGTAGCCTCGTGGTTAGAGACAGGTAGCCTCGTGGTTAGAGACAGGTAGCCTCGTGGTTAGAGACAGGTAGCCTAGTGGTTAGAGACAGGTAGCCTCGTGGTTAGAGACAGGTAGCCTCGTGGTTAGAGACAGGTAGCCTAGTGGTTAGAGACAGGTAGCCCCGTGGTTAGAGACAGGTAGCCTCGTGGTTAGAGACAGGTAGCCTCGTGGTTAGAGACAGGTAGCCTCGTGGTTAGAGACAGGTAGCCTCGTGGTTAGAGACAGGTAGCCTAGTGGTTAGAGACAGGTAGCCTAGTGGTTAGAGACAGGTAGCCCCGTGGTTAGAGACAGGTAGCCTAGTGGTTAGAGACAGGTAGCCTCGTGGTTAGAGACAGGTAGCCTAGTGGTTAGAGACAGGTAGCCTCGTGGTTAGAGACAGGTAGCCTCGTGGTTAGAGACAGGTAGCCTCGTGGTTAGAGACAGGTAGCCCCGTGGTTAGAGACAGGTAGCCCCGTGGTTAGAGACAGGTAGCCTCGTGGTTAGAGACAGGTAGCCTCGTGGTTAGAGACAGGTAGCCTCGTGGTTAGAGACAGGTAGCCTCGTGGTTAGAGACAGGTAGCCCCGTGGTTAGAGACAGGTAGCCTCGTGGTTAGAGACAGGTAGCCTCGTGGTTAGAGACAGGTAGCCTCGTGGTTAGAGACAGGTAGCCAAGTGGTAAGAGACAGGTAGCCAAGTGGTAAGAGACAGGTAGCCTCGTGGTTAGAGACAGGTAGCCTCGTGGTTAGAGACAGGTAGCCTCGTGGTTAGAGACAGGTAGCCTCGTGGTTAGAGACAGGTAGCCTAGTGGTTAGAGACAGGTAGCCTCGTGGTTAGAGACAGGTAGCCTCGTGGTTAGAGACAGGTAGCCTCGTGGTTAGAGACAGGTAGCCTCGTGGTTAGAGACAGGTAGCCTCGTGGTTAGAGACAGGTAGCCTCGTGGTTAGAGACAGGTAGCCTCGTGGTTAGAGACAGGTAGCCTCGTGGTTAGAGACAGGTAGCCTAGTGGTTAGAGACAGGTAGCCTAGTGGTTAGAGACAGGTAGCCTAGTGGTTAGAGCGTTGGACTAGTAACTGAATGGTTGCAAGATCGAATCCCTGAGCTGACAAGGTAAAAATCTGTTGCTCTGTCCTGTTCTACCTACTGTTCCTAGGCTGTCATTGAAAATAAATATTTGTTCTTAACTGACGTGCCTAGTTAAATAAAGGTAAAATGTAAAAAAATATTACTAGCATAAAAGTCTAAAAGCATTTGGTTTTAAATATACTTAAGTATCAAAAGTAAAAATAATTTCAAATTGCTTTTAATTTTGCAAACCAGATGGCACCATTTTCTAGTTTTTTGTTTGTTTATGGAGAGCCAGGGGCACACTCCAACACTCCAACATCATTTACCTATAGCCAGGGGCACACTCCAACACTCAGACATAATTTACCTATAGCCAGGGGCACACTCCAACACTCAGACATAATTTACCTATAGCCAGGGGAACACTCAGACATCATTTACTTATAGCCAGGGGCACACTCAGACATCATTTACCTATAGCCAGGGGCACACTCCAACACTCAGACATCATTTACCTATAGCCAGGGGTACACTCCAACACTCAGACATCATTTACCTATAGCCAGGGGCACACTCAGACATCATTTACCTATAGCCAGGGGTACATTCCAACAGTCAGACATCATTTACCTATAGCCAGGGGCACACTCAGACATCATTTACCTGTAGCCAGGGGTACACTCAGACATCATTTACCTATAGCCAGGGGTACATTCCAACACTCAGACATCATTTACCTATAGCCAGGGGTACACTCAGACATCATTTACCTGTAGCCAGGGGTACACTCAGACATCATTTACCTATAGCCAGGGGTACATTCCAACACTCAGACATCATTTACCTATAGCCAGGGGTACATTCCAACACTCAGACATCATTTACCTATAGCCAGGGGTACACTCAGACATCATTTACCTGTAGCCAGGGGTACACTCAGACATCATTTACCTATAGCCAGGGGTACATTCCAACACTCAGACATCATTTACCTATAGCCAGGGGTACACTCAGACATCATTTACCTGTAGCCAGGGGTACACTCAGACATCATTTACCTGTAGCCAGGGGTACACTCAGACATCATTTACCTATAGCCAGGGGTACATTCCAACACTCAGACATCATTTACCTATAGCCAGGGGTACACTCAGACATCATTTACCTATAGCCAGGGGTACACTCCAACACTCAGACATCATTTACCTATAGCCAGGGGCACACTCCAACACTCAGACATCATTTACCTATAGCCAGGGGCACACTCCAACACTCAGACATCATTTACCTATAGCCAGGGGTACACTCCAACACTCAGACATCATTTACCTATAGCCAGGGGCACACTCCAACACTCAGACATCATTTACCTATAGCCAGGGGCACACTCAGACATCATTTACCTATAGCCAGGGGCACACTCAGACATCATTTACCTATAGCCAGGGGCACACTCAGACATCATTTACCTATAGCCAGGGGCACACTCCAACAGTCAGACATCATTTACCTATAGCCAGGGGCACACTCAGACATCATTTACCTGTAGCCAGGGGTACACTCAGACATCATTTACCTATAGACAGGGGTACATTCCAACACTCAGACATCATTTACCTATAGCCAGGGGTACACTCAGACATCATTTACCTATAGCCAGGGGTACATTCCAACACTCAGACATCATTTACCTATAGCCAGGGGTACACTCAGACATCATTTACCTGTAGCCAGGGGTACACTCAGACATCATTTACCTATAGCCAGGGGTACATTCCAACAGTCAGACATCATTTACCTATAGCCAGGGGCACACTCAGACATCATTTACCTATAGCCAGGGGCACACTCCAACACTCAGACATCATTTACCTATAGCCAGGGGCACACTCAGACATCATTTACCTATAGCCAGGGGCACACTCCAACACTCAGACATCATTTACCTATAGCCAGGGGCACACTCCAACACTCAGACATCATTTACCTATAGCCAGGGGCACACTCCAACACTCAGACATCATTTACCTATAGCCAGGGGCACACTCCAACACTCAGACATCATTTACCTATAGCCAGGGTCACACTCCAACACTCAGACATAATTTACCTATAGCCAGGGTACACTCCAACACTCAGACATCATTTACCTATAGCCAGGGGTACACTCCAACACTCAGACATCATTTACCTATAGCCAGGGGTACACTCAGACATCATTTACCTGTAGCCAGGGGTACATTCCAACAGTCAGACATCATTTACCTATAGCCAGGGGCACACTCCAACACTCAGACATCATTTACCTATCGCCAGGGGAACACTCCAACAATCAGACATCATTTACCTATAGCCAGGGGTACACTCCAACACTCAGACATCATTTACCTGTAGCCAGGGGTACACTCCAACACTCAGACATCATTTACCTATAGCCAGGGGCACACTCCAACACTCAGACATCATTTACCTATAGCCAGGGGCACACTCCAACACTCAGACATCATTTACCTATAGCCAGGGGCACACTCCAACACTCAGACATCATTTACCTGTAGCCAGGGGCACACTCCAACACTCAGACATCATTTACCTATAGCCAGGAGCACACTCCAACACTCAGACATCATTTACCTATAGCCAGGGGTACACTCCAACACTCAGACATCATTTACCTATAGCCAGGGGCACACTCCAACACTCAGACATCATTTACCTATAGCCAGGGGTACACTCCAACACTCAGACATCATTTACCTATAGCCAGGGGCACACTCCAACACTCAGACATCATTTACCTATAGCCAGGGGTACACTCAACACTCAGACATCATTTACCTATAGCCAGGGGCACACTCCAACACTCAGACATCATTTACCTATCGCCAGGGGAACACTCCAACACTCAGACATCATTTACCTATAGCCAGGGGCACACTCCAACACTCAGACATCATTTACCTATCGCCAGGGGAACACTCCAACACTCAGACATCATTTACCTATAGCCAGGGGCACACTCCAACACTCAGACATCATTTACCTATAGCCAGGGGTACATTCCAACACTCAGACATCATTTACCTATAGCCAGGGGCACACTCAGACATCATTTACCTGTAGCCAGGGGCACACTCAGACATCATTTACCTGTAGCCAGGGGCACACTCAGACATCATTTACCTGTAGCCAGGGGCACACTCAGACATCATTTACCTATAGCCAGGGGTACATTCCAACACTCAGACATCATTTACCTATAGCCAGGGGCACACTACAGCACTCAGACATCATTTACCTATAGCCAGGGGTACACTCCAACACTCAGACATCATTTACCTATAGCCAGGGGCACACTCAGACATCATTTACCTATAGCCAGGGGTACATTCCAACACTCAGACATCATTTACCTATAGCCAGGGGTACACTCCAACACTCAGACATCATTTACCTGTAGCCAGGGGCACACTCAGACATCATTTACCTGTAGCCAGGGGCACACTCAGACATCATTTACCTATAGCCAGGGGTACATTCCAACAGTCAGACATCATTTACCTATAGCCAGGGGCACACTCAGACATCATTTACCTGTAGCCAGGGGTACACTCAGACATCATTTACCTATAGCCAGGGGTACATTCCAACACTCAGACATCATTTACCTATAGCCAGGGGTACACTCAGACATCATTTACCTGTAGCCAGGGGTACACTCAGACATCATTTACCTATAGCCAGGGGTACATTCCAACACTCAGACATCATTTACCTATAGCCAGGGGTACACTCAGACATCATTTACCTGTAGCCAGGGGTACACTCAGACATCATTTACCTATAGCCAGGGTACATTCCAACACTCAGACATCATTTACCTATAGCCAGGGGTACACTCAGACATCATTTACCTGTAGCCAGGGGTACACTCAGACATCATTTACCTGTAGCCAGGGGTACACTCAGACATCATTTACCTGTAGCCAGGGGTACACTCAGACATCATTTACCTATAGCCAGGGGTACATTCCAACACTCAGACATCATTTACCTATAGCCAGGGGTACACTCAGACATCATTTACCTATAGCCAGGGGTACATTCCAACACTCAGACATCATTTACCTATAGCCAGGGGCACACTCCAACACTCAGACATCATTTACCTATAGCCAGGGGTACATTCCAACACTCAGACATCATTTACCTATAGCCAGGGGTACACTCCAACACTCAGACATCATTTACCTATAGCCAGGGGCACACTCCAACACTCAGACATCATTTACCTATAGCCAGGGGTACATTCCAACACTCAGACATCATTTACCTATAGCCAGGGGCACACTCAGACATCATTTACCTGTAGCCAGGGGCACACTCAGACATCATTTACCTGTAGCCAGGGGCACACTCAGACATCATTTACCTATAGCCAGGGGTACACTCCAACACTCAGACATCATTTACCTATAGCCAGGGGCACACTCAGACATCATTTACCTATAGCCAGGGGTACATTCCAACACTCAGACATCATTTACCTATAGCCAGGGGTACACTCCAACACTCAGACATCATTTACCTATAGCCAGGGGCACACTCAGACATCATTTACCTATAGCCAGGGGTACATTCCAACAGTCAGACATCATTTACCTATAGCCAGGGGCACACTCAGACATCATTTACCTGTAGCCAGGGGTACACTCAGACATCATTTACCTATAGCCAGGGGTACATTCCAACACTCAGACATCATTTACCTATAGCCAGGGGTACACTCAGACATCATTTACCTGTAGCCAGGGGTACACTCAGACATCATTTACCTATAGCCAGGGGTACATTCCAACACTCAGACATCATTTACCTATAGCCAGGGGTACATTCCAACACTCAGACATCATTTACCTATAGCCAGGGGTACACTCAGACATCATTTACCTGTAGCCAGGGGTACACTCAGACATCATTTACCTATAGCCAGGGGTACATTCCAACACTCAGACATCATTTACCTATAGCCAGGGGTACACTCAGACATCATTTACCTGTAGCCAGGGGTACACTCAGACATCATTTACCTGTAGCCAGGGGTACACTCAGACATCATTTACCTGTAGCCAGGGGTACACTCAGACATAATTTACCTATAGCCAGGGGTACATTCCAACACTCAGACATCATTTACCTATAGCCAGGGGTACACTCAGACATCATTTACCTGTAGCCAGGGGTACACTCAGACATCATTTACCTATAGCCAGGGGTACACTCCAAAACTCAGACATCATTTACCTATAGCCAGGGGTACACTCAGACATCATTTACCTATAGCCAGGGGCACACTCAGACATCATTTACCTATAGCCAGGGGCACACTCCAACACTCAGACATCATTTACCTATAGCCAGGGGCACACTCAGACATCATTTACCTATAGCCAGGGGCACACTCCAACACTCAGACATCATTTACCTATAGCCAGGGGCACACTCCAACACTCAGACATCATTTACCTATAGCCAGGGGCACACTCCAACACTCAGACATCATTTACCTATAGCCAGGGGCACACTCCAACACTCAGACATCATTTACCTATAGCCAGGGGCACACTCCAACACTCAGACATCATTTACCTATAGCCAGGGGTACACTCCAACACTCAGACATCATTTACCTATAGCCAGGGGTACACTCCAACACTCAGACATCATTTACCTATAGCCAGGGGCACACTCAGACATCATTTACCTATAGCCAGGGGTACACTCCAACACTCAGACATCATTTACCTATAGCCAGGGGCACACTACAACACTCAGACATCATTTACCTGTAGCCAGGGGCACACTCCAACACTCAGACATCATTTACCTGTAGCCAGGGGCACACTCCAACACTCAGACATCATTTACCTGTAGCCAGGGGTACACTCCAACACTCAGACATCATTTACCTATAGCCAGGGGCACCACTCCAACACTCGGACATCATTTACCTATAGCCAGGGGTACACTCCAACACTCAGACATCATTTACCTATAGCCAGGGGCACACTCCAACACTCAGACATCATTTACCTGTAGCCAGGGGCACACTCCAACACTCAGACATCATTTACCTATAGCCAGGAGCACACTCCAACACTCAGACATCATTCACCTATCGCCAGGGGAACACTCCAACACTCAGACATCATTTACCTATAGCCAGGGGCACACTCCAACACTCAGACATCATTTACCTATAGCCAGGGGTACACTCCAACACTCAGACATCATTTACCTATAGCCAGGGGCACACTCCAACACTCAGACATCATTTACCTATAGCCAGGGGTACACTCAACACTCAGACATCATTTACCTATAGCCAGGGGCACACTCCAACACTCAGACATCATTTACCTATCGCCAGGGGAACACTCCAACACTCAGACATCATTTACCTATAGCCAGGGGCACACTCCAACACTCAGACATCATTTACCTATCGCCAGGGGAACACTCCAACACTCAGACATCATTTACCTATAGCCAGGGGCACACTCCAACACTCAGACATCATTTACCTATAGCCAGGGGTACATTCCAACACTCAGACATCATTTACCTATAGCCAGGGGCACACTCAGACATCATTTACCTGTAGCCAGGGGCACACTCAGACATCATTTACCTGTAGCCAGGGGCACACTACAGCACTCAGACATCATTTA
>NC_068424.1:17386501-17456501 GCF_023373465.1 Oncorhynchus keta
CCATGCCCCTCGCTCTCCATGCCCCTCTCCCTCGCTCTCCATGCCCCTCTCTCATCTCTCTCGCTCTCCATGCCCCTCTCTCTCGCTCTCCATGCCCTCTCTCTCTCTCTCCATGCCCCTCTCTCTCTCGCTCTCCATGCCCCTCTCTCTCTCTCTCTCTCTCTCTCCATGCCCCTCTCTCTCTCTCTCTCTCTCTCTCCATGCCCTCTCTCTCTCTCTCTCCATGCCCCCTCTCTCTCTCTCTCTCTCCATGCCCTCTCTCTCTCTCTCTCTCTCCATGCCCCTCTCTCTCTCTCTCTCTCCATGCCCCTCTCTCTCTCTCTCTATGCCCCTCTCTCTCTCTCTCTCCATGCCCCCTCTCTCTCTCTCTCTCCATGCCCCTCTCTCTCTCTCTCTCCATGCCCCTCTCTCTCTCTCTCCATGCCCCTCTCTCTCTCTCTCTCTCTCTCTCCATGCCCCTTTCTCTCTCTCCATGCCCCTTTCTCTCTCTCACCATGCCCCTTTCTCTCTCTCACCATGCCCCTTTCTCTCTCACCTATGTTGATGGCGGTCTCCTGTTTGTCTCCGGTGAGGACCCAGATCTTGATGTCGGCCTTCATTAGAGTAGCAATGGTCTCAGGGACCCCTGCCTGGAGACGGTCCTCTATAGCTGTGGCCCCCAACAACAACAGATCCTACAGAGAGAGAGGGGGAGGGGCTCTTATAAGCTACAACCAAGTTGAAGAGACTGGGCAGCAGAAGCATTTAGACAGGGTAACCAAGTTGAAGAGACAGGCTGGGCAGCAGAAGCATTAGACAGGGTAAGAAGTGGTCTGTATCATGTGGGTCAAACAGCAGCGTGGGGAAAGTCTTAATGTTTCCCAAACATTTACTTTGAACTCTATTAAAACACGCAAATACAGTCATGTAGTCACCCATACACACCCACACACCAGTTTTAAGGGTCTCTTGGCAGACTGGTGAGGGTAATTATCTCTGTAGTCTTCCAGTCTACCGAAACCCTTTCCTCACTTCTATCCCATTACCTTCCCCCTCCTCTCCTCTGGGCCGTCTCTCAAAACCCCTCTTTACTGGAGGGCTGCCTCTCATTACAGCCAAACAAAGGCAGCTGTGGAGTCATGTGCCATCCTAACGGCCAGCCTTAATGTATACACACTCATTACAGCCAAACAAAGGCAGCTGTGGAGTCATGTGCCATCCTAACGGCCAGCCTTAATGTATAAACACTCATTACAGCCAAACAAAGGCAGCTGTGGAGTCATGTGCCATCCTAACGGCCAGCCTTAATGTATAAACTCTCATTACAGCCAAACAAAGGCAGCTGTGGAGTCATGTGCCATCCTAACGGCCAGCCTTAATGTATACATTCTCAGAATTACTTTTGTGCCTACAGCTGCCATGTCCAGACTATTAACCACAGACATGATCACGTCCAGATGTATACTGGAGATGTCCTCTGGGTTACAGGGTGTCTGTACTGTTGACACCTTAGGGGAGTGACCGACTGGTGTTTGTGCGTACCCGACTGGTGTTTGTGCGTACACATACACACACACACACACAGAGAGAGAGAGAGGGGGAGTTTCCTCTGGGGAAACAGGGCTTCTTCAGTACTGAGAGGTCATAGTTCTCAACAGTTGATCAGTGGGACCACTCTGCCCTCTGCTGGACAAACTCACCAGCCCAGCAACACACTGACTGAAGGGGATAGAGTGAGGAGTAGTCACTATCTTACCAACCCAACAACACACTGACTGAAGGGGATGGAGTGAGGGGTAGTCACCATCTTACCAACCCAACAACACACTGACTGAAGGGGATAGAGTGAGGGGTAGTCACTATCTTACCAACCCAACAACACACTGACTGAAGGGGATAGAGTGAGGAGTAGTCACTATCTTACCAACCCAACAACACACTGACTGAAGGGGATGGAGTGAGGGGTAGTCACCATCTTACCAACCCAACAACACACTGACTGAAGGGGATAGAGTGAGGGGTAGTCACTATCTTACCAACCCAACAACACACTGACTGAAGGGGATAGAGTGAGGAGTAGTCACTATCTTACCAACCCAACAACACACTGACTGAAGGGGATAGAGTGAGGAGTAGTCACTATCTTACCAACCCAACAACACACTGACTGAAGGGGATAGAGTGAGGGGTAGTCACTATCTTACCAACCCAACAACACACTGACTGAAGGGGATAGAGTGAGGGGTAGTCACTATCTTACCAACCCAACAACACACTGACTGAAGGGGATGGAGTGAGGGGTAGTCACTATCTTACCAGTCCAACAACACACTGACTGAAGGGGATAGAGTGAGGAGTAGTCACCATCTTACCAACCCAACAACACACTGACTGAAGGGGATGGAGTGAGGGGTAGTCACCATCTTACCAACCCAACAACACACTGACTGAAGGGGATGGAGTGAGGGGTAGTCACCATCTTACTAGTCCAACAACACACTGACTGAAGGGGATGGAGTGAGGGGTAGTCACTATCTTACCAACCCAACAACACACTGACTGAAGGGGATAGAGTGAGGAGTAGTCACTATCTTACCAACCCAACAACACACTGACTGAAGGGGATAGAGTGAGGGGTAGTCACTATCTTACCAACCCAACAACACACTGACTGAAGGGGATGGAGTGAGGGGTAGTCACCATCTTACCAACCCAACAACACACTGACTGAAGGGGATAGAGTGAGGGGTAGTCACCATCTTACCAACCCAACAACACACTGACTGAAGGGGATAGAGTGAGGGGTAGTCACCATCTTACCAGTCCAACAACACACTGACTGAAGGGGATGGAGTGAGGGGTAGTCACCATCTTACCAACCCAACAACACACTGACTGAAGGGGATGGAGTGAGGGGTAGTCACCATCTTACCAACCCAACAACACACTGACTGAAGGGGATGGAGTGAGGGGTAGTCACCATCTTACCAACCCAACAACACACTGACTGAAGGGGATAGAGTGAGGGGTAGTCACTATCTTACCAACCCAACAACACACTGACTGAAGGGGATAGAGTGAGGGGTAGTCACTATCTTACCAACCCAACAACACACTGACTGAAGGGGATAGAGTGAGGAGTAGTCACTATCTTACCAACCCAACAACACACTGACTGAAGGGGATGGAGTGAGGGGTAGTCACTATCTTACCAACCCAACAACACACTGACTGAAGGGGATGGAGTGAGGGGTAGTCACTATCTTACCAGTCCAACAACACACTGACTGAAGGGGATAGAGTGAGGGGTAGTCACCATCTTACCAACCCAACAACACACTGACTGAAGGGGATGGAGTGAGGGGTAGTCACCATCTTACCAACCCAACAACACACTGACTGAAGGGGATAGAGTGAGGAGTAGTCACCATCTTACCAACCCAACAACACACTGACTGAAGGGGATGGAGTGAGGGGTAGTCACCATCTTACTAGTCCAACAACACACTGACTGAAGGGGATGGAGTGAGGGGTAGTCACCATCTTACCAACCCAACAACACACTGACTGAAGGGGATAGAGTGAGGGGTAGTCACCATCTTACCAGTCCAACAACACACTGACTGAAGGGGATGGAGTGAGGGGTAGTCACCATCTTACCAGCCCAACAACACACTGACTGAAGGGGATGGAGTGAGGGGTAGTCACCATCTTACCAACCCAACAACACACTGACTAAAGGGGATAGAGTGAGGGGTAGTCACCATCTTACCAACACAGCAACACACTGACTGAAGGGGATGGAGTGAGGGGTAGTCACCATCTTACCAGTCCAACAACACACTGACTGAAGGGGATGGAGTGAGGGGTAGTCACCATCTTACCAACCCAACAACACACTGACTGAAGGGGATAGAGTGAGGGGTAGTCACCATCTTACCAACACAGCAACACACTGACTGAAGGGGATGGAGTGAGGGGTAGTCACCATCTTACCAGTCCAACAACACACTGACTGAAGGGGATGGAGTGAGGGGTAGTCACCATCTTACCAACCCAACAACACACTGACTGAAGGGGATGGAGTGAGGGGTAGTCACCATCTTACTAGTCCAACAACACACTGACTGAAGGGGATGGAGTGAGGGGTAGTCACCATCTTACCAACCCAACAACACACTGACTGAAGGGGATGGAGTGAGGGGTAGTCACCATCTTACCAACCCAACAACACACTGACTGAAGGGGATGGAGTGAGGGGTAGTCACCATCTTACCAACCCAACAACACACTGACTAAAGGGGATAGAGTGAGGGGTAGTCACCACCTTACCAACACAGCAACACACTGACTGAAGGGGATGGAGTGAGGGGTATTCACCATCTTACCAGTCTAACAACACACTGACTGAAGGGGATAGAGTGAGGAGTAGTCACTATCTTACCAACCCAACAACACACTGACTGAAGGGGATAGAGTGAGGAGTAGTCACTATCTTACCAACCCAACAACACACTGACTGAAGGGGATAGAGTGAGGGGTAGTCACTATCTTACCAACCCAACAACACACTGACTGAAGGGGATAGAGTGAGGAGTAGTCACTATCTTACCAACCCAACAACACACTGACTGAAGGGGATAGAGTGAGGAGTAGTCACTATCTTACCAACCCAACAACACACTGACTGAAGGGGATGGAGTGAGGGGTAGTCACTATCTTACCAGTCCAACAACACACTGACTGAAGGGGATAGAGTGAGGGGTAGTCACCACCTTACCAACACAGCAACACACTGACTGAAGGGGATGGAGTGAGGAGTAGTCACTATCTTACCAACCCAACAACACACTGACTGAAGGGGATAGAGTGAGGAGTAGTCACTATCTTACCAACCCAACAACACACTGACTGAAGGGGATAGAGTGAGGAGTAGTCACTATCTTACCAACCCAACAACACACTGACTGAAGGGGATAGAGTGAGGGGTAGTCACTATCTTACCAACCCAACAACACACTGACTGAAGGGGATAGAGTGAGGAGTAGTCACTATCTTACCAACCCAACAACACACTGACTGAAGGGGATAGAGTGAGGAGTAGTCACTATCTTACCAACCCAACAACACACTGACTGAAGGGGATGGAGTGAGGGGTAGTCACCATCTTACCAGTCCAACAACACACTGACTGAAGGGGATGGAGTGAGGAGTAGTCACTATCTTACCAACCCAACAACACACTGACTGAAGGGGATGGAGTGAGGGGTAGTCACTATCTTACCAGTCCAACAACACACTGACTGAAGGGGATAGAGTGAGGAGTAGTCACCATCTTACCAACCCAACAACACACTGACTGAAGGGGATGGAGTGAGGTGTAGTCACTATCTTACCAGTCCAACAACACACTGACTGAAGGGGATAGAGTGAGGGGTAGTCACTATCTTACCAGTCCAACAACACACTGACTGAAGGGGATAGAGTGAGGAGTAGTCACCATCTTACCAACCCAACAACACACTGACTGAAGGGGATGGAGTGAGGGGTATTCACCATCTTACCAGTCTAACAACACACTGACTGAAGGGGATGGAGTGAGGGGTAGTCACCATCTTACCAACCCAACAACACACTGACTGAAGGAGATAGAGTGAGGGGTAGTCACTATCTTACCAACCCAACAACACACTGACTGAAGGGGATAGAGTGAGGAGTAGTCACTATCTTACCAACCCAACAACACACTGACTGAAGGGGATAGAGTGAGGGGTAGTCACTATCTTACCAACCCAACAACACACTGACTGAAGGGGATAGAGTGAGGAGTAGTCACTATCTTACCAACCCAACAACACACTGACTGAAGGGGATAGAGTGAGGGGTAGTCACTATCTTACCAACCCAACAACACACTGACTGAAGGGGATGGAGTGAGGGGTAGTCACCATCTTACCAACCCAACAACACACTGACTGAAGGGGATGGAGTGAGGGGTAGTCACCATCTTACCAACCCAACAACACACTGACTGAAGGGGATAGAGTGAGGAGTAGTCACCATCTTACCAACCCAACAACACACTGACTGAAGGGGATGGAGTGAGGGGTAGTCACCATCAACCCAACAACACACTGACTGAAGGGGATGGAGTGAGGGGTAGTCCAACAACACACTGACTGAAGGGGATGGAGTGAGGGGTAGTCACCATCTTACCAACCCAACAACACACTGACTGAAGGGGATAGAGTGAGGGGTAGTCACCATCTTACCAGTCCAACAACACACTGACTGAAGGGGATGGAGTGAGGGGTAGTCACCATCTTACCAACCCAACAACACACTGACTGAAGGGGATGGAGTGAGGGGTAGTCACCATCTTACCAGTCCAACAACACACTGACTGAAGGGGATGGAGTGAGGGGTAGTCACCATCTTACCAACCCAACAACACACTGACTGAAGGGGATAGAGTGAGGGGTAGTCACCATCTTACCAACACAGCAACACACTGACTGAAGGGGATGGAGTGAGGGGGGTAGTCACCATCTTACCAGTCCAACAACACACTGACTGAAGGGGATGGAGTGAGGGGTAGTCACTATCTTACCAACCCAACAACACACTGACTGAAGGGGATAGAGTGAGGAGTAGTCACTATCTTACCAACCCAACAACACACTGACTGAAGGGGATAGAGTGAGGAGTAGTCACTATCTTACCAACCCAACAACACACTGACTGAAGGGGATAGAGTGAGGAGTAGTCACTATCTTACCAACCCAACAACACACTGACTGAAGGGGATGGAGTGAGGGGTAGTCACTATCTTACCAACCCAACAACACACTGACTGAAAGGGATGGAGTGAGGGGTAGTCACTATCTTACCAGTCCAACAACACACTGACTGAAGGGGATAGAGTGAGGGGTAGTCACCATCTTACCAACCCAACAACACACTGACTGAAGGGGATGGAGTGAGGGGTAGTCACCATCTTACCAACCCAACAACACACTGACTGAAGGGGATAGAGTGAGGAGTAGTCACCATCTTACCAACCCAACAACACACTGACTGAAGGGGATGGAGTGAGGGGTAGTCACCATCTTACTAGTCCAACAACACACTGACTGAAGGGGATGGAGTGAGGGGTAGTCACCATCTTACCAACCCAACAACACACTGACTGAAGGGGATAGAGTGAGGGGTAGTCACCATCTTACCAGTCCAACAACACACTGACTGAAGGGGATGGAGTGAGGGGTAGTCACCATCTTACCAACCCAACAACACACTGACTGAAGGGGATGGAGTGAGGGGTAGTCACCATCTTACCAGTCCAACAACACACTGACTGAAGGGGATGGAGTGAGGGGTAGTCACCATCTTACCAACCCAACAACACACTGACTGAAGGGGATAGAGTGAGGGGTAGTCACCATCTTACCAACACAGCAACACACTGACTGAAGGGGATGGAGTGAGGGGTAGTCACCATCTTACCAGTCCAACAACACACTGACTGAAGGGGATGGAGTGAGGGGTAGTCACCATCTTACCAACCCAACAACACACTGACTGAAGGGGATGGAGTGAGGGGTAGTCACCATCTTACTAGTCCAACAACACACTGACTGAGGGGGATGGAGTGAGGGGTAGTCACCATCTTACCAACCCAACAACACACTGACTGAAGGGGATGGAGTGAGGGGTAGTCACCATCTTACCAACCCAACAACACACTGACTAAAGGGGATAGAGTGAGGGGTAGTCACCACCTTACCAACACAGCAACACACTGACTGAAGGGGATGGAGTGAGGGGTATTCACCATCTTACCAGTCTAACAACACACTGACTGAAGGGGATGGAGTGAGGGGTAGTCACCATCTTACCAACCCAACAACACACTGACTGAAGGAGATAGAGTGAGGGGTAGTCACTATCTTACCAACCCAACAACACACTGACTGAAGGGGATAGAGTGAGGAGTAGTCACTATCTTACCAACCCAACAACACACTGACTGAAGGGGATAGAGTGAGGAGTAGTCACTATCTTACCAACCCAACAACACACTGACTGAAGGGGATAGAGTGAGGAGTAGTCACTATCTTACCAACCCAACAACACACTGACTGAAGGGGATAGAGTGAGGAGTAGTCACTATCTTACCAACCCAACAACACACTGACTGAAGGGGATAGAGTGAGGAGTAGTCACTATCTTACCAACCCAACAACACACTGACTGAAGGGGATAGAGTGAGGAGTAGTCACTATCTTACCAACCCAACAACACACTGACTGAAGGGGATAGAGTGAGGAGTAGTCACTATCTTACCAACCCAACAACACACTGACTGAAGGGGATGGAGTGAGGGGTAGTCACTATCTTACCAGTCCAACAACACACTGACTGAAGGGGATAGAGTGAGGAGTAGTCACCATCTTACCAACCCAACAACACACTGACTGAAGGGGATGGAGTGAGGGGTAGTCACTATCTTACCAGTCCAACAACACACTGACTGAAGGGGATAGAGTGAGGGGTAGTCACTATCTTACCAGTCCAACAACACACTGACTGAAGGGGATAGAGTGAGGAGTAGTCACCATCTTACCAACCCAACAACACACTGACTGAAGGGGATAGAGTGAGGAGTAGTCACTATCTTACCAACCCAACAACACACTGACTGAAGGGGATAGAGTGAGGAGTAGTCACTATCTTACCAACCCAACAACACACTGACTGAAGGGGATGGAGTGAGGGGTAGTCACCATCTTACCAACCCAACAACACACTGACTGAAGGGGATAAAGTGAGGAGTAGTCACCATCTTACCAACCCAACAACACACTGACTGAAGGGGATGGAGTGAGGGGTAGTCACCATCTTACCAACCCAACAACACACTGACTGAAGGGGATGGAGTGAGGGGTAGTCACCATCTTACCAACCCAACAACACACTGACTGAAGGGGATAGAGTGAGGAGTAGTCACTATCTTACCAACCCAACAACACACTGACTGAAGGGGATAGAGTGAGGAGTAGTCACTATCTTACCAACCCAACAACACACTGACTGAAGGGGATGGAGTGAGGGGTAGTCACCATCTTACCAACCCAACAACACACTGACTGAAGGGGATAGAGTGAGGGGTAGTCACCATCTTACCAACCCAACAACACACTGACTGAAGGGGATAGAGTGAGGGGTAGTCACCATCTTACCAGTCCAACAACACACTGACTGAAGGGGATGGAGTGAGGGGTAGTCACCATCTTACCAACCCAACAACACACTGACTGAAGGGGATGGAGTGAGGGGTAGTCACCATCTTACCAACCCAACAACACACTGACTGAAGGGGATGGAGTGAGGGGTAGTCACCATCTTACCAACCCAACAACACACTGACTAAAGGGGATAGAGTGAGGGGTAGTCACCATCTTACCAACCCAACAACACACTGACTGAAGGGGATGGAGTGAGGGGTAGTCACCATCTTACCAACCCAACAACACACTGACTAAAGGGGATAGAGTGAGGGGTAGTCACCATCTTACCAACCCAACAACACACTGACTGAAGGGGATAGAGTGAGGGGTAGTCACCATCTTACCAACCCAACAACACACTGACTGAAGGGGATGGAGTGAGGGGTAGTCACCATCTTACCAACCCAACAACACACTGACTAAAGGGGATAGAGTGAGGGGTAGTCACCATCTTACCAACCCAACAACACACTGACTGAAGGGGATAGAGTGAGGGGTAGTCACCACCTTACCAACACAGCAACACACTGACTGAAGGGGATGGAGTGAGGGGTAGTCACCATCTTACCAGTCCAACAACACACTGACTGAAGGGGATGGAGTGAGGGGTAGTCACCATCTTACCAACCCAACAACACACTGACTGAAGGGGATAGAGTGAGGGGTAGTCACCATCTTACCAGTCCAACAACACACTGACTGAAGGGGATAGAGTGAGGGGTAGTCACCATCTTACCAGTCCAACAACACACTGACTGAAGGGGATGGAGTGAGGAGTAGTCACCATCTTACCAACCCAACAACAACACACTGACTGAAGGGGATGGAGTGAGGGGTAGTCACCATCTTACCAGTCCAACAACACACTGACTGAAGGGGATGGAGTGAGGAGTAGTCACCATCTTACCAACCCAACAACAACACACTGACTGAAGGGGATGGAGTGAGGGGTAGTCACCATCTTACCAGTCCAACAACACACTGACTGAAGGGGATGGAGTGAGGGGTAGTCACCATCTTACCAACCCAACAACACACTGACTGAAGGGGATAGAGTGAGGGGTAGTCACCATCTTACCAACCCAACAACACACTGACTGAAGGGGATGGAGTGAGGGGTAGTCACCATCTTACCAGTCCAACAACACACTGACTGAAGGGGATAGAGTGAGGGGTAGTCACCATCTTACCAACCCAACAACACACTGACTGAAGGGGATGGAGTGAGGGGTAGTCACTATCTTACCAACCCAACAATACACTGCCTGAAGGGGATGGAGTGAGGAGTAGTCACCATCTTACCAGTCCAACAACACACTGATTGAAGGGGATGGAGTGAGGGGTAGTCACTATATCACCATGCTAGACAGTACAGAGAAATATATATATATTCGCAATATCTATCTACACATGCAATGCTAATCATTAACCAACCTTCTCCAGCAGTTCATAGCAGTCCTCTAGTTTCTGGGCCCGGTCTTTGATGATAGTGCTAATCCGGGTGTACTCCTTCAGCCACTCCTGGTATACCCCCTCCTCCAGATCAACATAGGTAAAACACAGAGTCCGCAGACCTGGGGGGGGGACAAGGTCAACATATAAGGTAGAAAAAGGGAGTGAAAGGTAAAAATGAATCTTGCAGAGAAAAAGATGGTAAAAAGTTAAGAGAACGTAGACAAAAGATAGCAGGAACAAATATAACCAGCACATTTACAACGAGAAAGGCCGTACCCTCGGTGGCGAACTGTTCCAGATGTGCCATGGTCAACTCTTTGTACTGAGACGAATCAGTGAGACGTTCAAAGATCACATTATCCTGAAGCACACACCGTGACATCATCAACACGCGCCAGTTCATCTTCAATATGAGCAATGCCACTATGGGAATAAACTGTGGTGCATTCAATGACTGGGGTTATACTCACTGCTCCCTTGCAGTACAGACGCAGTTTCCCATCGGGGGTTCGGACCACTACAGACATGCGCTTACGGTTACTGTAGAAAAGGGAATGACTGTTAAGTGTCTATGAATGTGTGTGTGTCGTGATTGTGTGTGTGTGTGGGGGGGGGGGTTAATTTACCTTGAAAACTCCAGCACATTCAGCAGCTCAAAGCTCTTCTCCTTCCCCCTCTGAAAGACACAAACAAATAGAAAGAACTCAACAGAGAAGAGGATGAATATTTACCTTTCTTCAAATGACGCACTCCATCCCGTGTCTCAAACCCACACTTACAGCTTCCATGATAACGGAGCCAGGAGTCCTTGCTGTGAAAACGAAGCCCAGACCTTTGGCTCCTTTCACCAGAGCTCCTTCATCTGAGGAAAGGAAAACACACATGCAGTGCACATACATGTAGAGTTTATTCGATTGGCTCTAAGGTGTAGTAGCTTGGATGTGATTGGTTCTACTGTCTAGTAGCCAAGGTATGATTGGCTCCTAGGTGTATAAGCTGTGTCGTGATAGGCTGTCTACCTGGCGAGGAGGCTTGGTAAATAAGCTGGTCCTCCTCTCTCTCTGGGACCACAGTGTGACACACCGCCATCATCGTCAGGAACTCACAGATTTGAGCAGAGGTCGGCTGGAGAGAGGGAATGAGCGAGAGAGCGAGATCGGGAGAGCGAGCAACAAAGAGAAAGAGAGTGGTCATACACAAGCCCAGTGTCAATCTCTTTCATTATAATAATTATCATGACAGAAGGGGAACACCAACATGGTTCTTCTCAATGTTCTGGATGAGAGTGGGGTCATCAAACTCTGTGGAGTTAAGAATGCTGGACGGCAGGGGGCTGAGGGAGGAGACGGACAGAATTAAACACTACTAATTGACACTAACTACATAAAACAAAAATAAAGCACAGCCAAAGGTGAAGAATAAGAGGTCACTGACCTGAAGTCCTCTATGGATCGATCAACATCCAGGTCAGGGAAGTGGCCGTATGTGATCCCAGCGATGGTACACTTCTTGAAGTGCATGACGTTACAGGTGAGAGTTCCTGTCTTATCAGAAAACAGATACTTCACCTGGGAGAGGGGGAAAAGGAAGGATATCAGTTCACAACAGGAATCAACTCTGATTGGTTGAGCTCGAATGTGAACATGATAAAATTGGTGGAGTCCATCCTCACCTGGCCCAGTTCTTCGTTGAGATTGGACGTTCGAGCCATGGCGGGTGTGTCTGTCTCCGCGTAGTACATCTCCACATCCTGACACCAAACACAGAGAAGTTAGATGAAAGACATCTAAAGACAGCCAAACGCTCTCTAAACACACCCGAGCCTGCGTCCGTGCATACCCAGTTGATGAAGAGTGCCTGTGTGAACTTGACGACCTCCAGAGTGACCAGCAGGCTGATGGGGATGAGGTTGTTGTAGAGGATGATGAACGTCAGCAGGTTATACCAAAAGTTAGTGGAGATGTCACCTGTAGACACACAAATACGGTTGTATGGAAGAAGAATAAATGACTATGGCATGTGTGTGTCCGGGGGTGTGTCCGTCCAGGGGTGTGTGTGTCCAGGGGTGCGCGTGTGTCCGGGGGTATGTGTGTCCGGGGGTGTGTGTGTCCGGGGGTGTGTGTGTCCAGGGGTGCGTGTGTCCAGGGGTGCGTGTGTCCAGGGGTGCGTGTGTCCAGGGGTGCGTGTGTCCAGGGGTGCGTGTGTCCAGGGGTGCGTGTGTCCAGGGGTGCGTGTGTCCAGGGGTGCGTGTGTCCAGGGGTGCGTGTGTCCAGGGGTGCGTGTGTCCAGGGGTGCGTGTGTCCAAGGGTGTGTGTGTCCAGGGGTGTGTGTGTCCAGGGGTGTGTGTGTCCAGGGGTGTGTGTGGTGCGTGTGTGGTGCGTGTGTCCAGGGGTGTGTGTGGTGCGTGTGTCCAGGGGTGCGTGTGTCCAGGGGTGCGTGTGTCCAGGGGTGCGTGTGTCCGGGGGTGCGTGTGTCCGGGGGTGCGTGTGTCCGGGGGTGCGTGTGTCCGGGGGTGCGTGTGTCCGGGGTGCGTGTGTCCGGGGGTGCGTGTGTCCGGGGGTGCGTGTGTCCGGGGGTGCGTGTGTCTTCTCACCAGAGCGTGACAGGTACCAGCAGGCCTCCTCAGTGTGTTGTTTGTTCCAGATGGAGGCTCCTATAGAGCTCACTAGCGCCATCACCAGAAGGATGCAGAACAGCACCAGGATCTGGACATTGGTCACCCGCTCCACGTTAGAACGCTTCAGAGGGGCCTTGGTCGAGTTCTGGAAGGAACATCCACCACATTATTACATCCTTCATGTGGAACTACAAAACACCCCAAATGGCACAGAGTTCAGGAACTCAGTCGACCGCTATGGAGGAAGAACAGCAAACTCTACAGCCTTCATTAGAGTATTAGAGTTTAGATTTGCTTGATCCAAGGCTTGAAATGTCTCACCTGCATCAGTTTGGAGTCATGTCCAGTGTAGACTATAATACCCACAACCCATTGTGTGTTCCTGAGCTGGGCACCTCGCAGCAGCACCTGGTCAGGACCCAGAGGAACCGCACTGGAAAGAGAACAGTGACGAGCAGGTGGAGGTTCAAAATGATGCAATCCTATGTTAGGTGTGTGTTCAGAGAGAGAGAGAGGGGCAGTCATGTAGACGAACAGCTCCTGACTTCTGGTTGCTAAGAGTGAGATTAACAAGATTAAATTAGCAAAACATATATAAACGTAATCAAATTGTACAACTGAAGATCAACACAGGAGGAAAAGATTGACAGAGTGTGAGTAAAAAAAACTAACTAAATTCAACGCAGCAGCAGTGACTGAGATACTCCTTACCACCCCATACCGACCACCCCTCCATACCGACCCCCCCGTACCGACCACCCCTCCATACCGACCACCCCTCCATACCGACCACCCCTCCGTACCGACCCCCCGTACCGACCACCCCTCCATACCGACCACCCCATACCGACCACCCCTCCATACCGACCACCCCATACCGACCACCCCTCTGTACCGACCACCCCTCCGTACCGACCACCCCTCCGTACCGACCACCCCTCCATACCGACCACCCCCCATACCGACCACCCCTCCATACCGACCACCCCTCCATACCGACCACCCCATACCGACCACCCCTCCGTACCGACCCCCTGTACCGACCACCCCTCCATACCGACCACCCCTCCATACCGAACACCCCTCCATACCGACCACCCCCCATAACGACCCCCCCATACCGACCACCCCTCCGTACCGACCACCCCTCCATACCGACAACCCCTCCATACCGACCACCCCTCCATACCGACCACCCCCATAACGACCCCCCATACCGACCCCCCCGTACCGACCACCCCTCCATACCGACCACCCCTCCATACCGACCACCCCTCCATACCGACCACCCCCCATAACGGCCCCCCCCCATACCGACCACCCCTCCGTACCGACCACCCCTCCATACCGACCACCCCTCCATACCGACCACCCCTCCATACCGACCACCCCCCATAACGACCCCCCATACCGACCCCCCGTACCGACCACCCCTCCATACCGACCACCCCTCCATACCGACCACCCCTCCATACCGACCCCCCCCATAACGACCCCCACCCGTACCGACCACCCCTCCGTACCGACCACCCCGTACCGACCACCCCTCCGTACCGACCACCCCTCCATACCGACCACCCCTCCATACCGACCACCCCCCGTACCGACCACCCCCCGTACCGACCCCCCCTCCGTACCGACCACCCCTCCGTACCGACCACCCCCCCGTACCGACCACCCCTCCGTACCGACCACCCCCCCGTACCGAACACCCCTCCGTACCGACCACCCCTCCATACCGACCACCCCTCCATACCGACCACCCCTCCATACCGACCACCCCCCGTACCGAACACCCCTCCGTACCGAACACCCTCCATACGACCACCCCCGTACCGACCACCCCCCGTACCGACCACCCCTCCGTACCGACCACCCCCCGTACCGACCACCCCGCACCGACCACCACCCCGTACCGAACACCCCTCCGTACCGACCACCCCTCCATACGACCACCCCCCGACCACCCCCCGTACCGACCACCCCCTCCGTACCGACCACCCCCGTACCGACCACCCCCCGTACCGACCACCACCCCGTACCGAACACCCCTCCGTACCGACCACCCCTCCGTACCGACCACCCCTCCGTACCGACCACCCTCCGTACCGACCACCCCCCCGTACCGACCACCCCTCCGTACCGACCACCCCTCCGTACCGACCACCCCTCCGTACCGACCACCCCTCCGTACCGACCACCCCTCCATACCGACCACCCCCCGTACCGACCACCCCTCCGTACCGACCACCCCTCCATACCGACCACCACCCACCGACCATACCGACCACCCCTCCATACCGACCACCCCATACCGACCACCCCTCCGTACCGACCCCCCCATACCGACCACCCCTCCGTACCGACCACCCCTCCGTACCGACCACCCCTCCATACCGACCACCCCTCCGTACCGACCACCCCCCATAACCCCCCCCACCGACGACCACCCCTCCATACCGACCACCCCTCCATACCACCACCCCTCCGTACCGACCACCCCTCCGTACCGACCACCCCTCCGTACCGACCACCCCCCTACCGACCACCCCTCCGTACCGACCACCCCCCTCCGTACCGACCACCCCTCCGCACCGACCACCCCCCATAACGACCCCCCTCCGTACCGACCACCCCTCCATACCGACCACCCCCCATAACGACCCCCCCCCGTACCGACCACCCCTCCACAGCCCAGTAAACTGTACAGACATTCACAGCCCAGTAATCTGTACAACATCAGACATTCACAGCCCAGTAATCTGTACAACATCAGACATTCACAGCCCAGTAATCTGTACAACATCAGACATTCACAGCCCAGTAATCTGTACAACATGAGACATTCACAGCCCAGTAATCTGTACAACATGAGACATTCACAGCCCAGTAATCTGTACAACATCAGACATTCACAGCCCAGTAATCTGTACAACATCAGACATTCACAGCCCAGTAATCTGTACAACATCAGACATTCACAGCCCAGTAATCTGTACAACATCAGACATTCACAGCCCAGTAATCTGTACAGCATCAGACATTCACAGCCCAGTAATCTGTACAACAGACATTCACAGCCCAGTAATCTGTACAACATCAGACATTCACAGCCCAGTAATCTGTACAACATCAGACATTCACAGCCCAGTAAACTGTACAACATCAGACATTCACAGCCCAGTAATCTGTACAACATCAGACATTCACAGCCCAGTAATCTGTACAACATCAGACATTCACAGCCGAGTAAACTGTACAACATCAGACATTCACATCCCAGTAATCTGTACAGCATCAGACATTCACAGCCCAGTAATCTGTACAGCATCAGACATTCACAGCCCAGTAAACTGTACAACATCAGACATTCACAGCCCAGTAATCTGTACAACATCAGACATTCACAGCCCAGTAATCTGTACAACATCAGACATTCACAGCCCAGTAATCTGTACAACATCAGACATTCACAGCCCAGTAATCTGTACAACATCAGACATTCACAGCCCAGTAATCTGTACAACATCAGACATTCACAGCCCAGTAATCTGTACAACATCAGACATTCACAGCCCAGTAATCTGTACAGCATCAGACATTCACAGCCCAGTAATCTGTACAGCATCAGACATTCACAGCCCAGTAATCTGTACAGCATCAGACATTCACAGCCCAGTAATCTGTACAACATCAGACATTCACAGCCCAGTAATCTGTACAACATCAGACATTCACAGCCCAGTAAACTGTACAACATCAGACATTCACAGCCCAGTAATCTGTACAACATCAGACATTCACAGCCCAGTAAACTGTACAACATCAGACATTCACAGCCCAGTAATCTGTACAACATCAGACATTCACAGCCCAGTAAACTGTACAACATCAGACATTCACAGCCCAGTAATCTGTACAACATCAGACATTCACAGCCCAGTAATCTGTACAACATCAGACATTCACAGCCCAGTAATCTGTACAACATCAGACATTCACAGCCCAGTAATCTGTACAACATCAGACATTCACCGCCCAGTAATCTGTACAACATCAGACATTCACAGCCCAGTAATCTGTACAACATCAGACATTCACAGCCCAGTAATCTGTACAACATCAGACATTCACAGCCCAGTAATCTGTACAACATCAGACATTCACAGCCCAGTAATCTGTACAACATCAGACATTCACAGCCCAGTAATCTGTACAACATCAGACATTCACAGCCCAGTAATCTGTACAACATCAGACATTCACAGCCCAGTAATCTGTACAACATCAGACATTCACAGCCCAGTAAACTGTACAACATCAGACATTCACAGCCCAGTAATCTGTACAACATCAGACATTCACAGCCCAGTAATCTGTACAACATCAGACATTCACAGCCCAGTAATCTGTACAACATCAGACATTCACAGCCCAGTAATCTGTACAACATCAGACATTCACAGCCCAGTAATCTGTACAACATCAGACATTCACAGCCCAGTAATCTGTACAACATCAGACATTCACAGCCCAGTAATCTGTACAACATCAGACATTCACAGCCCAGTAATCTGTACAACATCAGACATTCACAGCCCAGTAATCTGTACAACATCAGACATTCACAGCCCAGTAATCTGTACAACATCAGACATTCACAGCCCAGTAATCTGTACAACATCAGACATTCACAGCCCAGTAATCTGTACAACATCAGACATTCACAGCCCAGTAATCTGTACAACATCAGACATTCACAGCCCAGTAAACTGTACAACATCAGACATTCACAGCCCAGTAATCTGTACAACATCAGACATTCACAGCCCAGTAATCTGTACAACATCAGACATTCACAGCCCAGTAAACTGTACAACATCAGACATTCACAGCCCAGTAAACTGTACAACATCAGACATTCACAGCCCAGTAATCTGTACAACATCAGACATTCACAGCCCAGTAATCTGTACAACATCAGACATTCACAGCCCAGTAATCTGTACAACATCAGACATTCACAGCCCAGTAATCTGTACAACATCAGACATTCACAGCCCAGTAATCATCTGACAGTGAGGAGTCCATAAACACACACAACTTCTGGCAAAATTGTAATTAGCGATAGAAAAATGGAGAGATATGGAAGACCCATTTACAACACTCTACAACACTGTTCACATTGATGCAAACGCAGAACAACGCCAAATTCATGAGAAGTTTAATGGACTAGGAAAATCTATAAAGGACAATCAAAATCCATTGGATTCCCCAATTAATGACCAGGAGCTCTATAAGAAACGTCAGGCACCTCAAATTTAAAAGGCATGCGGCCCTGATGGCATCCTAAATGAGATGCTCAAACTCACTAGTGCAAAATTTCAACTGGTTATATTAAAACTGTTTCATTTGATCCTGAGTGTAGGTTATTTCCCTGACACCTGGAATCAAGGACTTATAACCCCAATCTTAAAGAATGGAGACAAATTTGACCACATGGCCTACAGCAGAGCCTGGGCCTTCTAGAGCAGTACTGCCAGACCTGGACCCTGGCAGTAAACCCCCAAAATAATATAAATATAAGAGAGAGAGTGCGAAAGAGCGAGAGAGATCAGTACTTTTGGTTGTCCAGGCGTAGAGTCCCAGTGAAGTCATACAGGTGTCTGTTGGGCTCTTCACACTCCAGACGGCCAGAGAGACCCATCAGCTCCTCCAGAGACTGGAGCCCAGCTGTGAGAGGGAGACCCTGAAATACACACACACCCTGTTAGAGCAGTTACACACACACAGTCCCATCACCAGCTCCTCCTCCGGAGGTCGATAAAGCACAGCGTTGGGGTCATTCCGCACGCGTCTCACCTGTCTGATTTTCAGGTTGGTTTCTCCGTCCAGGTTGGAGGTCTCAGTGTAACACATGGCCTGAGGCTCACTGCGGAGAGAGATGGAGTCCAACTTTACCACAACATTCATCTATGCAACAGTCAAATGACAATATTGAATCATTGATCAAACATAATGGTGACAACCCTCAATCCCTCCCCTATAACTAGCCTGACAACACTGATCAAACAACACTTTAACTAACACTGACCACACAAAAACACAAGACCGCAAACCAACCTGGAGGACATTATGACCATGTCAGCTGGAAGATGCTGCCCATTGGTCACCTTCACTATGTCTCCTACTGCCACCTTGTGGCCAGGACACAGAAATGCAACAGCATGAGGTGAGAATGACATTGAAAATGGATGGGGGGGAAGAGAGAGAGATGCAAGATAAAGTGAGTCATGGGAATAGCGAGAGAGAGAGAGAGAGAGAGAGAGGAAGAGAGAGGGATGGTGGAGAGAGGGGGGATGGTGGAGAGAGGGGGATGGTGGAGAGGGGGGGTGGAGAGAGGGGGGTGGTGGAGAGAGGGGGTGGTGGAGAGAGGGGGGGGGTGGAGAGAGGGGGGATGGTGGAGAGAGGGGGATGGTGGAGAGAGGGAGGGATGGTGGAGAGAGGGAGAGATGGTGGAGAGAGGGAGAGATGGTGGAGAGAGTGGGGGGTGGTGGTGGAGAGAGGGAGAAATGGTGGAGAGAGGGGGATGGTGGAGAGAGGGGGGGATGGTGGAGAGAGGGAGAGATGGTGGAGAGAGGGGGATGGTGGAGAGAGCGGGGGATGGTGGAGAGAGGGGGATGGTGGAGAGAGCAGGGATGGTGGAGAGAGGGGGGTGGAGAGAGGGGGGTGGAGGTGGAGAGGGGGGGTGGAGAGGGGGTGAAGAGAGGGGGGATGGTGGAGAGGGGGAGTGGTGGAGAGAGGGAGAGAGAAAGTGACAGTTAGCAGCAAGTAGCTTTACTATGGATGTTTAAGTCTGACGCGTCCCTCGGTCAGAGCAACCTCAGCATTAGATAGAAAGGATACTCAACAACGTGAAGAAAAATGCCAGAGAACATTCTGGAGAGGTATGCATGCAGTCTTAGTTAGGACTTTTTCCATGTTCAGGTGTGTTGTGGAAAGTGTGGGCTCCATCTGTAACCACTAGTCAGACAGACTGTAGAGAGGATGAGGGTAATGGTACCTGTTTCCATATGATAGTCTGCCAGGCTCCATTCCTCAGAACTGAGACACAATGACAACAGAGCCGTTAGCCTAAACATGTCATATACTACTGCTCTTCCCTAAAGCACAACTGTCTATTCCCAGAAGCTACATGGAATTCAATCATGAAACTGACTAGCACGGCTTCACACATGTCCAATGTCCAATACCTGTGGTCTTTTTCTTGTTGACTGTGTTGTCTGCCTTGTGTCTTTGCTGTAAAGAGACAGAGGGGGGGTGAGCTCCTTACCAGTCTCCCTCCCTTTTTCTCTCACATTAGATGCACAAGAATGGCACTGTGCCGGCTAAGCAATTGTTTTGGAACAGAGGTGGAGATTTATAAACTCTGCAGGGTGTTGTTCTACAGCGGAGGCGTTGACCTATGACTGCTGACCCGTGACTGCAGACCCGTGACTGCTGACCCGTGACTGCAGACCCGTGACTGCAGACCCGTGACTGCTGACCCGTGACTGCTGACCCGTGACTGCAGACCCGTGACTGCAGACCCGTGACTGCAGACCCGTGACTGCAGACCCGTGACTGCAGACCCGTGACTGCAGACCCGTGACTGCTGACCCGTGACTGCAGACCCGTGACTGCTGACCCGTGACTGCTGACCCGTGACTGCTGACCCGTGACTGCTGACCCGTGACTGCTGACCCGTGACTGCAGACCCGTGACTGCAGACCCGTGACTGCAGACCCGTGACTGCAGACCCGTGACTGCAGACCCGTGACTGCTGACCCGTGACTGCTGACCCGTGACTGCAGACCCGTGACTGTCCTACTTACATAGTCCTCTATGATCTCTTTAATCCCGGCCACAGTGAGGATGAAGATGAGTGGTACCAGAGTGGTGTAGCGACCCGTAGGAGACACATCAGGGATTTGCTGAGAGGAAGAGCGCAGAGACAATGTTGAAGAAACGCTGACGGTTTGGTTAGACACGGTCAAGTTGTCAGTGCAGGTTACAGATAGAAATGTAATGGATAGAGCTGATTTGTTTCATAGTTCTACTCCACAGAGAATCATATCTTGTCAACACATTTCTATCTGAATGCTCCAGAACGTTGCTCCCTCCAGAGTAAACCACATGTACTGGGCGTGGCCTACCTGCATCAGGGCGATGAAGAGGAAGAAGGCATTGGCGGCCCGGCGGATCTGCTCGTACAGGAAACGAGGCAGGAAGGTGAGCACGCCGTACTTAGTGGTACTGAGAAGGAGAAGTAGGAGGAGGAGGGATACATGTACAACACAGGGTTAGTCACCACGGTAATGAAACACAAATACACACACCAAAAAAGTAATCCCCCTTGGGCTGTGAGTATATACTGTAGACAAAAATAGGGAGTTTGATTTGACTTTCTCGATGTTGTCCAAGGTAACACAGAGGTAGTCACTAGAGTTTAAATCCCTTCTTCAAAAGATTCTTCAAAAATCTCTACTAAAATGATCGATGCACATGAAACCCCATTACAGAGACAACACAATTAGACTCAAAATGTCCTATGGCGGTGAAATGGGAATATTTAAGATGAATAACGTTAATATTCAGTTAATAGTCATTAACAATGATTAGCATATTTATGTTTTCCCTTTTCTGTAACGCACGTGATTTCCAGTGTTCTATTTGTGACTCTCCTTTGTGTACTGATTGATGGTCACTAGACGGGATCTTCTGGATTCTTCTCATACCGTTAACAGTGAAGGACGTGAGAGCTCCTGAAGGTGTAAGGACCGAGGACACACTGATTCTTATAGTGTTGATGACAATATGAATACTGTGTGATTCTGTAGCAGCAGGCAACGACAGTGCCTTCTGTTTTGACCTGGTACAATCCTCTCAGGCTGATGTTTAGAGAACATTGAGTGGTGTCTGGTTAGAAGAGAAAAAGGCCCGTCTCCAGGAGCTGCATGTTGCAACTTGCAATTGAACTGAAATGATTTAGATCTGTTTTCAACGGCGGCCCTCCTTTTTGTTCAACTGGAAAGTCCTGTTACAGGCAGCAAAACATTACCGGATCAGGTGGCACTTTACTATACACTTTACTATAACATGTCTATAACACTGTCATGACACACATTTAGACCGGTTGGATATATTATTATGGCTGGTTATGACACCTACATAAGAGAGTGTCAAAACCCACCACACAAGGAAAGACCTTCCATTACACCATAGCCTACATGTCAACAGTATGTTCATGTTATTTCCACATGTTCTGAAGCCCACAGACCTCCACCGTCTCTGTTTCATCGCCCGTCTCTGGCGGTCTGGAAAAGGCTTTTTCTCGGCATGGCCCTTAAAAAATGGTCTCCCTGCAACGAGCCCACAGTCACACAAAGACCAGGATATCAAATAACAGACGCAACAGCTGAACCGGATACACACACACACACACACACACACACACACACACACACACACACACACACACACACACACACACACACACACACACACACACACACACACACACACACACACACACACACACACACACACACACACACACACACACACACACACATTCTTCTGGTACTACAGTGTGTTGAGATAAGCACATCTGACCCACACATTAAAGAGACAAATGATGAAGTGTATTTTCTTAGTCCAAGTTAAGTGACACAGGATGGTCATAATGATTTATGACATTGCCATAAAGAGTATTTTATACAAGTTATTTAAAATATGGAGAAAAAAACATGACTGTAAAAGAATTCATTACAACAACAAAGGGGATAAGAAACCAACTTTCAAACGAAAGGAAACTTCTTGTCAGGGAGAAAGCACATTTGAATAAATGCAGGTGTCATAACCAGCCATAAAATAACGCAATATATGTCACAGGTGTAAATATATGGGTCATGACAGTGTTTTGACCATTTATGACAGGTTATGACAAGTTATGTCAGATGTTATGACACATTACACCATGGTTATGACTGCGGCATAACATGTTATGGGGTTGGGTGTCAAGTAAAGTGTTACCAAGGATCTATTATGGGCTGCACACTTTCACACTCCTGCAAATGGACCTCACCTCACTGTTCAAAGATTTATATTTAGATCAAATAGGGGTGTATGAGGCCTTGGAAGCCTTGTCAGTCAATCACCTCTATGGCTCAGACAACAGCAATTATTAGCATTGATAATAGCCAACAACTGTAAGAGTTTTTTGAGAGACAAACATAACTACCAGCCTTCCCTTCAGGGCTCGTCGTTATCCTGGCCAATATAGCTAAGTCAAGGGTGTGTTTATGTGTACGTCTGTGTGTAAGAGAGTATCTAAATCCTCCATCACATGTAAATCTCCTTGGAGATGAGCCCACAGTCACACACAAAGACCAGGACATCAAATATCAGACATAACAGCACCTGCTGACCCAGATACACACACTTCTGGTACCTCAGTGTGTTCATACCTCATCTGATTCACACATTAAACCTGCTTATATCGAGAGACACAATACCTCAATTACCTCGACTAACCGGCGCCCCGCACATCGACTCACTATTGTTATTTTACTGCTGCCGTTTAAAAAAATATATATATAAAAAAATAATTAAAAAAATTACTAAGTAAGCAATTCACTGTAAGGTTTACACCAGTTGTATTCGGCGCATGTGACAAATAGAATTTGATTTGACACAGGGATGTGAATAAAACATGAAGTGAAGGCAGAGAAGAGGTGGATGAGGAAAACAAAAGAGGTAGAAGAGGAAAACAGAAGAGGTGGAAGAGGAAAACAGAAGAGGTGGAAGAGGAAAACAGAAGAGGTGGAAGAGGAAAACAGAAGAGGTGGAAGAGGAAAACAGAAGAGGTGGAAGAGGAAAACAGAATAGGTGGAAGAGGAAAACAGAAGGGGTGGAAGAGGAAAACAGAAGAGGTGGAAGAGGAAAACAGAAGGGGTGGAAGAGGAAAACAAAAGAGGTGGAAGAGGAAAAGAGCTATAGGAATTTAATCTCAGAGTAATCAATAGGACCAGTGAAGCCCTAAAACACAAAACACAGACATACACAGGGCATGGCTCCAGAGACAGACTGTCCAATCACAGGCCAGTAAATGGCCTGGTGATCCAATGAGACAATTTGACGAAGGCCCACCTTAATCTTATTAACGGACCTGAAATAGGCCCCTTTCAGAGCAGAATTGAATCTCCTGACAGTAAAGACAGATCGGTGAGGTGTGTTTGCCGATTGCCCCACGTAACTAGGACCTGATGGATTCTATAGGCGGCAGGGTAATGTTCAGGAGGGCGTAGTCTCCTAAATGTTCCAGATAGAGTTGTAGGGCATATAAAGCCAACATGATTTCCTATTCTACATAACAGAGAAGCATAACTATTCTACAAATCTTCTATTTGAACATTCCGACATTGCTGCACACCACACGACTGTGCTGCACACCACACCACTGTGCTGCACACCACACCACTGTGCTGCACACCACACCACTGTGCTGCACACCACTGAACTCAACCCTATATCTCCTCAAGTCAACATAAATACACTGAGGGGTAATAACAAATGTAAAACAATACATTGGTCTGCAAAGCTATAGGACTTTATAGCTCCAGTGTCGTCGTCACCATCGAATATGCAGCCGACAGCTGGGAGGGTGTTTGTCAAAGACATTCCACACAAATGAAGATTCTGTTTGGGCCCTACCCAGAACCCTGCCCATGAGAGATAGCCACACACCAAATCATTAACCAACTGGTTGTGAATGTTTTCACTTTAGAGACTGGATTTGTTAAGGCCAGATCCTCTGCTTACCAGGGTTGGGAACAATTTAAATTCCAGGGAATTCAGAAGGTAAGCCAAATTCCAATTGCAATTTTTCCTAATTGAAAAGCATAGAAGATAATTGTAATTTCAGAGTACTTCCTGAATTGAAGGAATGAGTATCCATTTTAAAATGTAGTGTGAGAAGGTTGTTTGCTTCATCTGATCAGGACAGCACAGAGTAAAATGACCAGTGACCAGACCTGGATCATACTGTAGATCTTGTTAGATTTGGGGATATTTTTCCTGAGCAAAACACATTTCTTTCAAACTTTGAATGGAACCTCTTCTATTCTATTTCATGCTGGACTACTAAATCTCTTCCATTACCATCTGAGGCAGTTCTATTAACTCTCTGTAGTTACCTTTCTTTCAGTGCCTGCTTTAAAAATACATGAGTCATTATTGATTAGAGGAATAGTTCACCCAAATTACAAAATGACACATTGGTTTCCTGACCCTGTAAGTAGTCTATGGACAAGGTATGACATAAATCAATGATTTGGTTTAGTTTCCCAGGCACTGTTTCCACATGCTAACCATTTAGCATTTGTGGCACAAATCCCATTCAAGTCATGGGACCGATCATGTCCAAATCAAACGAAAATATCTTAAATTGATTGTGAAGCTCAACACAAAAAACTTAGATGTTTTGATATGATGCGCAAAAAAAATGCTAAAATCGGTCACGTGACAGTAGCCTAAAAGTTCATGTGAAGCACTTTCCTCAGACTGACACTAACAGGGCAGTCCTAAAACAACCACCCGTTGATACCTTTCTCCAATCATCGGAGGTCATTTAATACATAATTGATTAAAATGTACAACCATAATTTACTGTTCCGTAAATGGCCCATTATCTCCTATAGCCTATCAATAATAAGACCATTGGGCAATCACAAAAACAATTTAACTAAAACAAAATTAAAATAAAAAAACAAATTCCTAAAAGTATCAACAAACTATTGTAGGCAATCATAATATCACAAACCGTCTGGAAAGGCAGACTTGATGATAAAGATGCTGTAGCCAGATTACATTTTACCTGACATGGTTATCACAGAACTTGGTGTTCTGAGGTTGGTTGAGCAGAATCGTCCGCGCCGTGGCATCTGTGGGATCCGCCTGAGAAGTAGTCCCAGACATCTCGTCATCTGCCTTGTGGTAGCCGGCGGATGAGCAAGAGGGTCCTGCGCGGTTCGATTGATGGGAGAAAGATAAGGCTAGGGTAAGTATGTGTGTGGGAGGGACAGAGACATACGAGACGTTGTTTACAGTTAAACAGCGGAGGGCATAAATAACAGGTAGGTAGGTAGGGCTAACTGTATTCTGATGTAAACTGGCGGAGTGGCGGTCGATGTCAATGAATTCCCCCCTCCCCATTCCAAACAGCCCCTCTTCTTTCAGTGCGCTCTCGCCTCGCTCGATGCCGTTGCACCATCACCAATACACACACAAGCCGCTCAACGCCCACGGGACCATCTGTATAGAATGTGCTGAGGGATGTACTATGTTCAAACAAACACCGTTGGTTTGACTCCTTTTATCGTTGCGGAAACATTGTGTATTTGTTTATCTAACACAATTGGGGACTTGTTACATCGTCCTATGTGCGCACAGAGCACCTGCATTATCACCCAAGAGAACCTGAACCGGCGCGGCATGAATCGCGCGGTACTGCTTCCATACTGGGTCACACCTCTTTTGTGGTTGTCTCGTTTAAAATCAAGGTGAATCAGCGATCCGCACGACTCGCACACCCACTGAGCGTCGGAGGAACATTTTCTATCATCCCGCTAAATAACGGAGGGGGGAGTGAGAGGCAAGCAGTTCTGGACGTTACGGAATAGTTTACCCAGCTGGCACAACGAGCCTCGGCGAGGACAGCTGGAGCACGCCCGTCACTCGTATCCTTTCCCTCCGCCTCGCTGTTGAGTAAGCTCCCGAGTCCTGGTTGTGAGAATACCCCAAGCCCACAGACCTCCGCCGCCTCCGTTTCATCGGGCCGTCTCTGGCGGTTTAGAAAAGCATTTTTCTCGGCATAGCCATTAAAAATTGCCTCCCTGCAACGCGGATTAGATGACGCTCCGAAACCAGACAACCTCCCTAGTCTCCCGCTAAGGCTTGACTACGGGTGTTCCCATCTGAGGGCGGGCTGAGGGCTCCGGATTTAAAAGGGACAGTAGCCCCCTGAGCGAGGCTGGTAATAGTGTCTGCTGTCTAGCATATTTTTTTGCAGGCTTGTTTTACCAGTTTATTTTACACTTGTAAGGGGACGCATCATCCATCAAGAGATCACGTTCCTCATTTTCCCAGACTGTTTCCTGGGGCCTTATACGGTTCAGTCACTACATTCACTATTCAGGGCAGGCTATATGAAATCATAGCCACAAACTGCAATATTGGCCCTACTGCAGCTCAATTTCTAACTAATTTCAGGTTCTACTCCAAACTTCACTAGCAATACAATTGGCAATCAATTCTTACAAGATTGGGCCCTGTTTGGATCGCCTTGTGGGGCTGGAATTGAAAACATCCATCATTATTCCATCAATAATTCAGAAAAATAACACAAGGCAGCAGAGCTTTCCCTCTGTGTGCTAAGTTATTTCTGTGTGTAGCCTCTGTCAAATGACAAGGCCGAAATGGACAGGTTGAAAGCAGAACAGATGGTCATTACAGCCCCTGATAGCATCAATATTCATACACATCCTGTTTTCCATTGGAATGGGGACAGGGACACATGTCTAGGAGGAGTGGAGATGACAGTAAGATCTTGTTAGGCAGATCAGGTAAGCATCCAGCATGCAGGAATGTACATATGAATCACATGCAGGTGTCACAGTGTGCGCAGGCTTAGAAACAATTTATGCTTGATCTGAAAATATGGTCGAAGGCTCCGTATGGAGGTTGTGACGCAGTTGTGGACCCTCCAGAGGCTTGCAGAGGCCAAATTGATCTCCGTACCGCAATGCCGGGCGCCTCCCAAATGTTATAACAATGCGGAGGGTAGAGATCCGCATTGACATGATTGGTTGACGGTAGGTGGGGGCAGGAGGTCCTGTATAAACACAAACTTACATCCTTGACAACTTCCTTCTCAACAGCTCAACGCTGCTCCGTGAAGCGCAAGAAGAATGAATGCCCTGACTACTGCAGAGGCCGTATCCCTGTAAATGCTTCAAGGCCAATGCAGACGTCAGATTGACCATGCAGTGTCTTTTAGGACATGTTTAATCAGGTGCTAGAGCTGGACTGGAACACAATCCTGCACACATAGTAGACATCCAGGACCAAATGTTCCAACCGCTCATAAAGATTCATGCAGGGAGCCTCCTGGTCGTCTGGGGCTAGTTCACAGGAGACCGAACGGGTCAAAGGTCATCTGAGCAGACTGATCACTGTGGTCACGTTCCCCTGCTCAGACGTTGCACGCATCAACCAATGGTTGCCTGCCACGTCGTTAGGCAACAGATTGATATAAAATATGTGGTTAGCTGATAAGTAAAATGCCTATCCAGGCGTTGTAGGATCTGGCATTTGTCAGAAATGCCTGCGCAGAGGAACCAACAGGCCAATAAATCACCTCCCACCATCTATCTCACAGCTCACTGGGGAGAGAGAGGAGGAGAGGAGGTTGTGATCACATAGGAGTGTACATTTTTAGCAGAGGATGCAACAAGGTGAAAGACAATGCAGTGGAGAAGGAGTAAGACAGCTACAGGGCCTCATGATGATTTATTTTGATTAGGGTTGACCCCGACTAAAACAAGTATTGGTCGATTGAAAGTCGTCTGTTCTTTTGACAAGTCGATTTGTTCGACATTATTGTACTCTGGGGGATAGTAGATTCACATAAGCTAGTGCTTTTGCTGTTCGTTAGGGCTACTCATCTTGTTGGCTAATGAAAAGTAAATGTGGACAGTTCTAATATCTTCAATATGCGCCTCGGAAATGGATAGGACGCGTGTGTATGTGTATGTCTTCACTTGTAGCATGTGAGAAAGACCCAATCACGTGATGGAGAGCCATGTGAGTGGGATGTGAGTCGAAGCACGCAGCACAAAGGGAGAAGGGAATTAAAATGATTATATTCGGCCCAAGGTCACAACGGCTAATCGACGCGAAAAAAAGGCATTACAGCCACACAAGGGGCTTGCGCCGGGAAATCCGAGGTATTATCAAGTGCTTGTCAAATTGTGAATAAGAGACTGATGAAGTGTGTACAGCCTGCACAAAAAAACCAAAGCAGAGCTCATGCCTTTCATGCAACTTTTTTCAAATCATCATTAGAGTCGTGTCATGCAGCCTTAGAATGTATTAATCATCTAAACTTATAGCCCAACCTTTGTATCACAACTAACATTACATAAATAACTCAAAATTAAGCATAAAGGGGTACCTGTTTATTTGTTAACTGCTCAACAATGAATGTGCACACTCCCTCAAATCGTTGGAGAAAAGATACTTTCTATTTTATTCAGCTTTGTTCAGTTGTATTCTTCATACTATAAAATAATGCCATGGAATTCAAAGCTAATCTTGTCTGCTAAATGAAATAGTGTAGCCCACAGCCATATGGCATAGCCATATCAGGACCTAACATAAAGACAACTCAGAGTATGCTATTCTGTTCTTATGAAATAGACTACATTTTCTTCATATCATGCTTCTTTAGACCTGTCTAAAATAAATCATGGATTTATTGAAGGTGTAGGCTATATTACATGTATTTATTAGACTTTTTAAAAAGTAGATTTTCCAAAGGTCTGCATCAGTGGAAGCCAAGAGATGTTAAATGTGTTTATGTTAATTAACGGTCAATTACCATGAGAACGGCAGTTATATGCTTGACAATCACAGGCTAACTAAATTGTGACCGCTGCAGTCCTAATTATGATGTCCACCAATTGAATGTGACAGTCGGATAGCGACGCTCAGTGTTTCTTGTTTTGGCTTATGGTTTTGACTATCTGTAAAACAGGCATACAAAGTCAGTCATGTTACTAAAAATAAGCAAACTACAAATTCAGACAGCCCACTTGAAGTCCCACCCTCTGAAACTTCTTGGTGAATCGGAGGTTCCCCCATCGCCCCCCAGTCTCCCTGTGTTGATTCGTTGCCCCTCCCATTACAGGAAAGCATTACCTACAGAGCAGCGCCGTCTGACCGTCTGACCCCTACGAGGTTCCATGGCTGTCCCTGTTCCTAAGGTGACCTCTAGCCAGGTCGTTTACTCCCTGGTCAAGGTTGACCTGCAGGTCTGCAGGGGTGGCCAGTGGGTCCAGTTACCAAGACGATGGAGTGAACAATTAGTAGAGGAGTGAAAGCCTCTTTCCTACAGCACAAGCTGGAGTAGTAATCCTCTCTCTGTCTGCTCTGCAACTTCCTCTACCTGCTAATCCATACACTGATAATCCTACAGGTGAGACAGGATAATACATTTATACCTAATCACATATACTGTACTTTCACGCATGCACAGACACACACTCCCATTACACTCCCATTCACACAAAGCTAAAAAAAAAAATATTAGTGGCAATGCATTTACAATGGCCCAACTACTCGCCTGCTCACCCTCTCAGTCACTCACTCTCACCCAACCCAACAGTCAACCCGAAACACATGCATGCCTCTATGTGCATGGTTAATTCATGCCATGTGCATACGCATGGGTCACAAGTAAGTGTGCTTTATTTACATATGCAGTTGAAGTCAGAAGTTTACATACACTTAGGTTGGAGTCATTAAAACTAGTTTTTAAACCCCTCCACAAATGTCTTGTTAACAAACTATTGTTTTGGCAAGTCGGTTAGGACATCTACTTTGTGCATGACACAAGTCATTTTTCCAACAATTGTTTACAAACAGATTATTTCACTTATAATTGTCACGCCTTGGTCTTAGTATTTTGTGTTTTCTTTATTTATTTGGTCAGGCCAGGGTGTGACATGGGTTATTGTGGTGTGTTTTTTGTCTTGGGGTTTTGTGGGGTGTCTAATTAGTCTATGGCTGCCTGAGGCGGTTCTCAATCAGAGTCAGGTGATTTTCATTGGCTCTGATTGGGAGCCATATTTAGGCAGCCATATTCTGTGAGTGTTTCGTGGGTGATTGTTCCTGTCTTTGTGTTTGCACCAGATAGGGCTGTTTTGGTTTTCGTTATTTCATTTCGTTATTTTTGTAGTTTCTGCATGTTAGTTTTTCCTTCATTAATATCTATCATGAATAATCATCACGCTGCATTTTGGTCCGATCCTTATTCTACCTCTTCGTCAGAGGAGGAGATAGAAGAGAGCCGTTACAATAATTCACTGTATCACAATTCCAGTGGGTCAGAAGTTTACATACACTAAGTTGACTGTGCCTTTAAACAGCTTGGAAAATTCCAGAAAATTATGTCATGGCCTGGGGATGTATTTCAAGGCTTACCTTCAAACTCATTGCCTCATTGGGAAAGTCAAAAGAAATCAGCCAAGACCTCAGAAAAAAAATATTGTAGACCTCCACAAGTGTGGTTCATCCTTGGGAGCAATTTCCAAATGCCTGAAGGTACCACGTTCATCTGTACAAACAATAGTACGCAAGTATAAACACCATGGGACCACGCAGCTGTCATACCGCTCAGGAAGAAGACGCGTTCTGTCTCCAAGAGATGAACGAAGTTTGGTGCGAAAAGTGCAAATCAATCCCAGAACAACAGCAAAGGACCTTGTGAAGATGCTGGAGGAAACAGGTACAAAAGTATCTATATCCACAGTAAAATGAGTCCTACATCGACATAACCTAAAAGGCCACTCAGCAAGGAAGAAGCCACTGTTCCAAAACTGCCATAAAAAAGCCAGACTACGGTTTGCAACTGCACATGGGGACAAAGATCGGATTTTTTTGAGAAATGTCCTCTGGTCTGATGAAATAAAAATAGAACTGTTTGGCCATAATGACCATCGTTATGTTTGGAGGAAAAAGAGGGGTGCTTGCAAGCCGAAGAACACCATCCCAACCGTGAAGCATGGGGGTGGCAGCATCATGTTGTGGGGGTGCATTGCTGCAGGAGGGACTGGTGCACTTCACAAAATAGATGGCATCATGAGGAATGAAAATTATGTAGATATATTGAAGCAACATCTCAAGACATCAGTCGGGAAGTTAAAACTTGATCGCAAATGGATCTTCCAAATGGACAATGACCCCAAGCATACAGTACATCCAAAGTTGTGGCAAACTGGCTTAAGGACAACAAAGTCAAGGTATTGGAGTGGCCATCACAAAGCCCTGACCTTAATCCTATAGCCAATTTGTGGGCAGAACTGAAAAAGTGTGTGCGAGCAAGGAGGCGTACAAACCAGTTACACCAGCTCGGTCAGGAGGAATGGGCCAAAATTCACCCAACTTATTGTGGGAAGCTTGTGGAAGGCTACCTGAAATGTTTGATCCAAGTTAAACAATTGAAAGGCAATTGAGTGTATTTAAACGTCTGACCCACTGGGAATGTGATGAAAGAAATAAAAGCAGAAATAAATCATTCTCTCTACTATTTTTCTGACATTTCACATTCTTAAAATAAAGTGGTGATCCTAACTGACCTAAGACGGAATTTTTACTAGGATTAAATGTGAAAAACTTACTTTAAATGTATTTGGCTAAGGTGTATGTAAACTTCCGACTTCAACTGTATGTGACCATGTTCTTGTGTGTGTTTTGTGTGTCTTTCGATATGTGTACAAGATATTGCAGAGTGAATACATGGTGGTTTATACAGTATGTGTATATGTGATCGTATGTCAAGTCTATTTACTACGAGCACATAAAGTCACTGTCCAGACAGGCAGACCAGCCTAGTCCAGCGGTCACCAGCCCTGCCTGGTCCTAGAAAGTTGTGTGTCTCTAGTATCAGGGTTTAGTGACCACCACTGTGCTCTAGTCCAGGGTTGGGGTTCATTTTCAATTGAAATTCACTCCTTGAATTGATTGGCCCCGACCGCTGCTCTAGTCATTAAAGGTTACTATTCCAGTGCACGCACTAGTGAACTCCAAGCAGTGAGGGGTGCCAGCCTGGTCAGCTTGTGAACTCCAAGCAGTGAGGGGTGCCAGCCTGGCCAGCCTGGTGAACTCCAAGCAGTGAGGGGTGCCAGCCTGGCCAGCCTGGTGAACTCCAAGCAGTGAGGGGCGCCAGCCTGTGAACTCCAAGCAGCGAGGGGTGCCAGCCTGGCCAACCTGTGAACTCCAAGCAGTGAGGGGCACCAGCCTGGCCAGCCTGTGAACTCCAAGCAGTGAGGGGTGCCAGCCTGGCCAGCCTGTGAACTCCAAGCAGTGAGGGGCGCCAGCCTGGCCAGCCTGTGAACTCCAAGCAGTGAAGGGCACCAGCCTGGCCAGCCTGTGAACTCCAAGCAGTGAGGTGTGCCAGCCTGTGAACTCCAAGCAGTGAGGGGTGCCAGCCAGGCCAGACTGTGAACTCCAAACAGTGAGAGGCGCCAGCCTGTAAACTCCAAGCAGTGAGGGGTGCCAGCCAGGCCAGACTGTGAACTCCAAGCAGTGAGGGGTGCTAGCCAGGCCAGCCTGTGAACTCCAAGCAGTGAGGGGTGCTAGCCAGGCCAGCCTGTGAACTCCAAGCAGTGAGGGGTGCCAGCCAGGCCAGCCTGTGAACTCCAAGCAGTGAGGGGTGCTAGCCAGGCCAGCCTGTGAACTCCAAGCAGTGAGGGGTGCCAGCCAGGCCAGCCTGTGAACTCCAAGCAGTGAGGGGTGCCAGCCTGTGAACTCCAAGCAGTGAGGGGTGCTAGCCAGGCCAGCCTGTGAACTCCAAGCAGTGAGGGGTGCCAGCCAGGCCCGCCTGTGAACTCCAAGCAGTGAGGGGTGCTAGCCAGGCCAGCCTGTGAACTCCAAGCAGTGAGGGGTGCCAGCCAGGCCAGCCTGTGAACTCCAAGCAGTGAGGGGTGCCAGCCTGTGAACTCCAAGCAGTGAGGGGTGCCAGCCAGGCCAGCCTGTGAACTCCAAGCAGTGAGGGGTGCCAGCCTGGCCAGCCTGTGAACTCGGCTGGGAGTCAACACTAACTGCTCTGGGGGAGACAGAAATCATGGAGCAGGCCACCAGCCGTGGGACGGGAGACAAAGATAAGGGAGTAGGCCACCAGCCGTGGGACGGGAGACAAAGATAAGGCAGTAGGCCACCAGCCATGGGACGGAGGACAAAGAAAAGGGAGTAGGCCACCAAACGTGGGACGGAGGACAAAGATAAGGCAGTAGGCCACCAGCCGTGGGACGGAGGACAAAGATAAGGGAGTAGGACACCAGCCGTGGGACGGAGGACAAAGATAAGGGAGTAGGCCACCAGCCGTGGGACGGAGGACAAAGATAAGGGAGTAGGCCACCAGCCGTGGGACGGAAGACAAAGATAAGGGAGTAGGCCACCAGCCGTGGGACGGGAGACAAAGATAAGGCAGTAGGCCACCAGCCGTGGGACGGGAGACAAAGATAAGGCAGTAGGCCACCAGCCGTGGGACGGAGGACAAAGAAAAGGCAGTAGGCCACCAGCAGTGGGACAGAAGACAAAGTTAAGGCAGTAGGCCACCAGCCGTGGGACGGGAGACAAAGGTAAGGGAGTAGGCCACCAGCCGTGGGACGGGAGACAAAGATAAGGGAGTAGGCCACCAGCCGTGGGACGGGAGACAAAGATAAGGCAGTAGGCCACCTGCCGTGGGACGGGAGACAAAGATAAGGCAGTAGGCCACCTGCCGTGGGACGGAGGACAAAGATAAGGGAGTAGGCCACCTGCCGTGGGACGGAGACAAAGATAAGGCAGTAGGCCACCTGCCGTGGGACGGAGGACAAAGATAAGGGAGTAGGCCACCTGCCGTGGGACGGGAGACAAAGATAAGGCAGTAGGCCACCAGCCGTGGGACGGAGGACAAAGATAAGGGAGTAGGCCACCTGCCGTGGGACGGGAGACAAAGGTAAGGGAGTAGGCCACCAGCCGTGGGACGGGAGACAAAGATAAGGGAGTAGGCCACCTGCCGTGGGACGGGAGACAAAGGTAAGGGAGTAGGCCACCAGCCGTGGGACGGGAGACAAAGATAAGGGAGTAGGCCACCTGCCGTGGGACGGGAGACAAAGGTAAGGCAGTAGGCCACCAGCAGTGGGACGGGAGACTAAGATAAGGCAGTCGGACACCAGCCGTGGGACGGAGGACAAAGATAAGGGAGTAGGCCACCTGCCGTGGGACGGAGGACAAAGATAAGGCAGTAGGCCACCTGCCGTGGGACGGAGGACAAAAATACGGCAGTAGGCCACCTGCCGTGGGACGGAGACAAAGATAAGGCAGTAGGCCACCAGCCGTGGGACGGAGGACAAAGATAAGGGAGTAGGCCACCTGCCGTGGGACGGGAGACAAAGATAAGGCAGTAGGCCACCTGCCGTGGGACGGAGGACAAAGATAAGGGAGTAGGCCACCAGCCGTGGGACGGGAGACAAAGATAAGGCAGTAGGCCACCTGCCGTGGGACGGGAGACAAAGATAAGGCAGTAGGCCACCTGCCGTGGGACGGAGGACAAAGATAAGGCAGTAGGCCACCTGCCGTGGGACGGAGGACAAAGATAAGGGAGTAGGCCACCTGCCGTGGGACGGGAGACAAAGGTAAGGGAGTAGGCCACCAGCCGTGGGACGGGAGACAAAGGTAAGGGAGTAGGCCACCAGCCGTGGGACGGGAGACAAAGGTAAGGGAGTAGGCCACCTGCCGTGGGACGGGAGACAAAGGTAAGGGAGTAGGCCACCTGCCGTGGGACGGGAGACAAAGGTAAGGGAGTAGGCAACCAGCCGTGGGACGGGAGACAAAGATAAGGGAGTAGGCCACCAGCCGTGGGACGGGAGACAAAGATAAGGCAGTAGGCCACCAGCCGTGGGACGGGAGACAAAGATAAGGCAGTAGGACACCAGCCGTGGGACGGGAGACAAAGATAAGGCAGTAGGACACCAGCCGTGGGACGGGAGACAAAGATAAGGCAGTAGGCCACCAGCCGTGGGACGGGAGAGAACAACACAGAGAGTCAGTAACGCATTGCCACTATTGTCCGGGGCTGGCCACACACAACAACACACGTGTGAGTAAGTAATCGATGTGTGTGTGTGTAGGTGAGTTCAGCTGTGAGTCTAGAAGAGGCAATTAACTGTGTGTGTGTGTGTGCCTGCATGTTTATGTAGACTGTGTGTGTGTGTTTCTACTTGTGAATGCTGTTGGAATGTTGTTGACATTGTCTTGAGTCCCATGAAGGTTGTACAACAGTGCTCCTCTGTGGCCAACTGATCACATTGCCTCCTGAAGCTTTTCTGCAGCTCATCATATTTGTTCCCTAGACTGACCGTGCCAGCCACACATCCATCCATAGAGAGCATGCATTCCCCAAATGGTATCCTTTACAACCTAGCAGCCAGGAATTATACACTATATATAAAAAGGGTATGTGGATACCCATTCAAATTAGTTGATTTGGCTATTTCAGCAACACCCGTTGCTGACAGGTGCATAGTATCGAGCATACAGCCATGCAATCTCCATAGACAAACGTTGGCAGTAGAATGGCCTTACTGAATAGCTCAGTGACTTTCAACGTGGCACCGTCATAGGATGCCACCATTTGTCAAATTTCTGCCCTGCTAAAGCTTCCCCGGTCAACTGGAAGTGCTGTTATTTTGAAGTGTAAACGTCTTGGAGCAACAACGGCACATCCGCCAACTGATAGGCCACATAAGCTCACAGAATGGTTCCGCCGAGTGCTGAAGCCTGTAGCCCGTAAAAATCCTCTGTCCTCGGTTGAAACACTCACTACGGAGATCCAATCTGCTTCTCGAAATGGGTTTCCATGGCCGGGAAGCCGCACACAAGCCTAAGATCACCATGCGCAATGCCAAGCGTCGGCTGGAGTGGTGTAAAGCTTGCCGCCATAGGACTCTGGAGCAGTGGAAACGCGTTCTCTGGAGTGATGAATCACACTTCACCATCTGGTAGTAAGATTTTGGGTTTGACAGATGTCAGGAGAAAGCTGCCCCAATGCATAGTGCCAACTGCAAAGTTTGGTGGAGGAGGAAATAATGGTCTGGGGCTTTTTTTCATGGTTCAGGCCCCTTAGTTCCAATGAAGGGAACTCTTAACGCTACAGCATACAATGACATTCTAGACGATTCTGTGCATCCCACTTTGTGGCAACAGTTTGGGGAAGGCCCTTTCCCCAAACTTCCGGCAGGGTAGCCTAGTGGTTAGAGTGTTGGACTAGTAACCGAAAGGTTGCAAGTTCGAATCCCTGAGCTGACAAGGTACAAATCTGTCGTTCTGCCCCTGAACAGGCAGTTAACCCACTGTTCCTAGGCCGTCATTGAAAATAAGAATTTGTTCTTAACTGACTTGCCTAGTAAAATAAAGTTAAAATTTAAACAATTTAAAATTCTGCATGACAATGCCCCCGTGCACAAAGCCAGGTCCATATAGAAATATTTTTTGTCAAGATAGGTGTAGAAGAACTTGACTGGCCTGCACAGAGCCCTAACCTCAATCCCATTGGGATGAATTGGAACGCAGACTGCGAGCCAGGTCTAATCGCCCAACATCAGCGCCTGACAGCACTAAGGCTCTTGTGGCTGAATGGAAGCAAGTCCCCGGCAGCAATGTTCCAACATCTAGTGGAAAGTCTTCCCAGAAGAGTGGAGGCTGATATGATGTAGCAGCAAAGGGGGACCAACTCCATATTAATGCCCATGATTTTGGAATGAGATGTTCCATATACTTTTGGTCATGTAGTGTATGTCCCCAGAAAGACACGCCTCAGACACACAGACAATAGCCTGATTTATATCATTATATCTTTATACATGGTAAACAAACCACACTTCTCTGGGGACTATACACACACAGAATAGTAATGTGGTGGCAGGTATCCTGGCGGTTAGGAGCATTGGGAAAGTAACCAAAAGGTTGCTGGATCGAATCCCGAGCAAGGCAATTAACCCTAATTGCTCCTGGGTAGCTATCAATAATGTCTGATCCCTGACCCCACTCTCTGAGTGTGTCTCAGGGAGAGTGGGATATGCAAAAACCACATTCCCATCTCACACCTTACAGGTTACACACTTGTACATACAATATATAATCAGTGAAGAACTGTCAACATCTCCCTTAAATGTCACTGGGGTGGGGGGGGGGGGTCCATTAATAGGTCTATAGGGATAGTATGAGTGTTTGTTCCCGGATGTGTTGTCCTGTCTTGACTCCTGTCCTTATTAAACCAGAGTAAAAGTACTTTTCTGTCAATATCAGCTTTCCCTGGAGTCTCTCACTAAAACCTGTTGGAGGAAAAACATTCAGTCACACACAAACACCCGCCTCAATGCACTTGTGCCAGTTAATTGTGCCAGTCACTCAAGGTCATTCAGCCACATGCATACCCTCTTCCAGGACAATTGCTGCATCAAACCTGCCCCAACTATCTCCCAAAACCCTGACCTCCTCCTCTCTAATCCCTGCAGCCTTGACCCAAAACCACTTATAGCTGTCACTCCCCGACATGGTCAAAACGCCAATAATCATGCTAGGATTTTCCGTGTGTACATAGGCTAGAGTCCGTGGATAAAATAAGTATGCGCTGTATGTGGAGTACTGTGCAATGATGCTTTCTGCTGTCCCTGTAACGCATAGAGGGCAAAAGCGCATCTGTGACGCACTGTTTTTTTTCGGGGACAAAAGCGCAATGAATAGCCCCAAAAGACCAATCACTATTCTGCACCAGTATACAAGCCCAGATAATGTCTCTATCATGTAGCCTAAACTAGCACAGATGTCGTGTTCAACTGTGTGGGTCCCGCGTGACCTTAACAGGTGAGATGGCCTTCCCGCTAGGGGCTTAGAATAAGATCCCTTAGTCACGTTGCCTTTAAGTAACGACTGTGTTAAACAACGGGCCGAACTGTGGGCAGTCATGTGTTCTCGGACTAAAGTATGTCCTATCCTGACAGTTTGCACCCTTCACACCATTAACCCATTCGCCCTGGGAAAGTAAATCGATTCCGTGGACAAATAGCCTACATAGGCATTTCTGTAGGCTAGTCTATTACGTGCGCATGAACGAGTGAGGACATGACATCTCGGTCCCCGCTAACCTACACTAACCTCGTCTCCATCTACCGGTATTTACTGAATTATTTTTGCACAGCATAATTACGCACAGTACGCTACGCTATACAAAGCATTCGACACTGGCTCAGTTGAAGCGCTGAGCCCACAATCCGAGTCAGTCCATGCCAATAGAAAATTAGCCATGCACTGACTGTGTAGCCTATGACAGGGTGCACCGCCTCCGTGCCGCAGTCCTGGGATAAACAAGGCCATCCCAACCCCTATAGTCCCAATAATAAAGCCTAAAGCACATATATAATAGGCCAGATTGCACAAATTGTCAACAGAATTAATCAATCAGTCCTCGTCGCAATGTTATGTCGCTGCCAGTTCGATCCCTATAAATACCCATGGAGCTGTAAGACATGCCTCGTCCCCTCTAGCCACGCTTACCGCCCTCGCTGTGGATCTTCTTCGATCGCCGGTTGAAATACATCCTGAACTTGTGCGGTTCTGTATCAGGCTGGAAGATGGCGTCCGGGGCACCGGCATGCTAGTGGCTCACTGTCACAGCGGGGAATGCGAGCACGGGACAAGGCTGAGTTCGCTCGGAGATTAATCATAACCGACCAGTAGGACGAGGGACCGTGGTGGGTCGACTCAGCAGCGACGAGGGCGCGCATAGATGCCATGTGTTCGTGCTGCTTCGTCCTCAGCCAAACTCACAAAAAGGCTAACCTCGTTCCTTCGTTCAGACTCACTTTGCTTCCACTGGATATGCATGTAGCCAATGTGTTGCATAAATTAGTCTAACATGTCATGTGTAAAAAATAACCTAGTAACGCAGTAGCCATAGGCTGCAGGAGGCCAACACTGCAGAGCTAGGTTAAATAGCATGCTAAATGGATACAGGGAATATGACTATTAGCACTATGGTTATTTAATATTTGGATATTTTTTAAAAATGAAGTGTTACATTCATCTAATTTCATAGGCCTATGAGTCGTTTGTAGCCTAGGGAGAGAGATAGTCAAATTAAAGACAGGGAAAGAAACCATCACAGTGGGTTATGTCGTGTCATAGGAGGAGATGTGGATAAAAACAGTGGTTTTGTGTGAGGAACACAAACACAGTCACACAAAATAACTCCAGGCATAACAAAGCTGTATTTAATTCCATTGTTAAGGAGCAGAGAAGAAAACCCTTGTATATTTATATTACACAGTAACAGAACACATTAATCTTAACAGTTTGTTTTAATCTCATCACATAACAATAAGTATTCAATATCTCAAAGGATGTTTTTGATCTCATTAAATAGGAACAGAATACATACTAAATTCTGAATTCGATGGCCACAAACCCTCCCACTCGGTCTTAGATTAACATTCAGGTGACTGATTAATGCTGCTAAATCATATGACATTCTGTTTTGTCACTTCCTTCAGCTCTACCACACACACACTTCTTCATCACACTCACAGCTCCACAATGAACCTACGCTCAGATTCTGCAGTATACAAAGAGCAATATTACCCAATTATCACACACCTGTCTCATGGGTCTGCATGACAAAGGTCAGGATTCAAATGACAGAAAACCCCTGCCCTACCTGGACACCGATAACACTGGCCTCCAGTTCTCACCATGTTGTACTGTGGTGAATACTGCCCCTGGTGGTAACATGGTGATACTGCATGCAGGAAAAGCCCATTGAGATCTAGGCCAGGCTAATGGAGGAAGAAATCTGTTGTTCACTGATCTGAAAGGATTGGATAGATATAGAAAATGGTTGAGTGGTGCCGGAACCATTTTGCTTTCACCCATTCATTCCTTTCAGGTTTGTGAACATGGAAATCCGGCCATGACAGGCAGGTTCTACCAGAACTGGGACTTTAAAACACAAACGTTAAAGGAGTGGGAGGTGATGAACTACTTTTTGATTACTGGGGTATCTCTAGGAGGCCGAGGGTAGAGGGACAGAATACTACTGAGCAGATACTCTATTTCCCAACAGAGGAACTAATCATTGATGCCAAGGAGTAAACAAGGGAGAAAGAACAGCACTATAATGATTTAAAATGTAACTATGAAAAACAGTCCTTCCTTCCCTCCATGATATTGCACAACTCCTTGTCTAGCATCAACATTATTGGCCTGTCTCTGTAATAGACAAGTTCTACTACAAGTGCTTGCTGCTAAATCACACACTTTCCTGAATCTATTTCTTTAGATGTTTCTTTCTGACTTGGGGTACTAATATTTTACTGTCAAAGGCTGTAACGGAATGAAATGTTGAACATCCACTGTGGATCTGTGGGGTTCGATGGCTCGGTTGAAATATACTGAACAGGTGGGCAAACAACAGGATCCTTGGGACCACTGACCAAGTGAAAACTCATTCAAAAGTCAGGATACACGACAGCCTCTGTCCACACAATGTCAAATCATAGAGGACACTTTGAAAGGAATGTCGGGGCTTTAAAATGGAAGATTCCAATATTAGCTTTTAACTTAAAATGGCTGTTTCCTGCTTCTGATTAAAAATGCAATGTGACTGAGGACTTTCTCTTCTGAACCCCAAAACACAGGAGGCGGTGACATATTTACACGTTCTCAACCAAATCAAGTCCAGAGATGCGTCTGACTGATTACTGTAGTCTGGTTGTGACAGGGTGATGTCACAGCGCATCAGGTAGAGGAGCAGCAGCTGGCTATAGTAGCTCATTAGCATAAGTCCTATCTTTACATGTGGACCTCAGTGACATCATGACAGAGTGGCCAAACAGAAACAAGGAGGGGAAGAAAGAAAAAAGTGCTGAAAATAAAATACTTCTAAAAAAATAAAGCTTTGTTAATTCTCTGCATTTATAGTCCCCCCCCTCCCTTCAATGGATAGCGCAATGATAAATGAAAACATTAAAGCGTTATGTACATGCACCGTCCACTCCGCTCGGGCATGCTCAGTTCAGCCAACAGGTGGCAAGGTGTAGCTGGTGGCGGTCTAGGGTCAGGGGGTTCTAGGGATCAAAGGTCAGGGCAGGGTCAGTCCTGGTGCACAGGGAGGATGGGCTGCCTGCAGATGGGGCAGGTGTTGTTTTCAGAGAGCCAGCGGTCAATGCAGTGGATGTGGAACTCGTGGGCACAGGGCAGGCGGCGCAGCTTATTCCCCTGGGCATACTCATTAATGCAGACGCTGCAGGCGCGTCCCGCCTCTCCCTCCAGGCTAGCCTGGCCGTAGGTGCGCGTGGCCAGATTATCGATCTGCTCTTTGGTCAGGCCACGAGGGTGCTCCTCGTCCTCCTCATCGTTGAGCAGAAAGAAGTGGGCCAGACGCAGGATGGGCAGTGTGCCGTTTTCCACTAGGTTGTTTGTGTCCCTGCTCGTCGGCCGACCCTCATTGGGGGTAGGGACCCCACCGGCACCGCCGTCACTCCCGACTAATCTCTCCTGGCCTCCTTCTTCCTCGGCCCCTGCCACTCCCTCGGCCTCCATCTCCACCCTCCTGCCTGACCTTCCACCCCAGTTCCACTCTCGCTGCTATGGTAGGCCTGTGTGGTGGTGTTTGCGTTGGGTCCAGCAGGGTCCTGGTGACCTGGCGTTCCCCGGTGGTCTCAGAGTCAGCCTCCGTCTCCATGAGGGAGCTGAGCTCTCCGAAGCCGGTCATGATCTGTCTGAGGATGGAGCGCAGGGCGGTGGAGCTGGGCTCCCCCAGGCCCGTCTCACTGATCCTCCTCAGAGGGATCCGGATGGTGCTGACGTAGGTCCGGATCCCGGCCCGCTCCGAGCGGGAGATGGTGCGCCGGAAGCCTCCACTGTCACTCTCGAAGGTGACGGTATTCTCAGCAGCGCGGGCCCGGGAGCGGGTACGGCTGGCGATGCTGTCTCGGTCCCGGTTCTCTCCCGGTCGGATGCGACGCACCTGCAGGTCCAGCATGATGGTGGGATGGCGGCGTACCCCTCCGGCGCCCCCCGGCCCGGCCGTGTGTGCCTCTCCCTCCTGCTCCTCTGCCTCAGGACCAGGCTCTGATACTACAGCCGGCTCTGACACGGCTTCACCGGTCTCCATGGAGACAGAAGCAGTTCCGTTGCTGGGCTCGGCAGTGTGGATATTATTAGAGCCACCATTTCCACTCCCACCATTAGGGGATAAGGTAGCTGAGTTAGGGGCGGGGTTTCTCTGAAGAGGGGAGCGGCTACGTCTCCTAGATGACCGGGAGGAAGTCCCACCTCCTGCCACAGCCCTGCGGGTCCGGCCGCGGGATCGAGTCCTGCTGCTGTGTGGCTCATGCCCCACAGACGCCCCCTGGGGGCCAGACTGGGGCGCTACACGGGGGCAGTCCAGGGTAGCAACCCCCTCCTCCTGCCTCTCCTCTTGGGAGGAAAGCTCCGCTTGGGGACTGGAGCTGTGGAGGGCTGCTTTGATCCTGAAGGGTAGGGGGGGTGATGGGGAATGGGGGGAGGTGGAGGGCTGTTGTACTCCTTAGAGCAGTAGGGGGGGACAGGGGTGAGGTGAAGGGTGCAGGAGTCAGAGGAGGGGTGGTGGTAGTACTGCGTGTACGGCGGGTTTGAGCCCTCCTGCCCAGGGTTGCTCGAGGTGAGGGATAGGGGGAGGGCCGGGCAGGGGTGTAGGGTGAGGGGCGAGTGGAAGGGGAAGTGCGTATGGACGCTGTGGATGGAGGGGGGACAGGGGACAACTCTGAGGGGTCGGGGGTGTCACTGTGCTCCCCTGGTTCCGGCTGCTCATGGTTGATGTTGATCTCCAGGCTGAAGCGGAACTCTCCACTGTTGGGGTTGGTGCGGCTGACCGCGCGCCACGTCTGGTTGCCGCTCTGGCCGCTCCGTGTGGCGTTCCCGGTTCGTCGGAACGTGTTCAGCCACTCCAGCAGCGAGTCGCCATTAGATGTCTCTGCTCCCGGCTCAGCAGTACCTATACAGACAGCGGCTCGTTACTGAACTAAGTCAGTTGTAATTATCTAGTAATATGTCAGTACTATACAGCAGCAATTAGGTTATGAACCTTTTGAGAACCATTACATCCTGTCAAGTTTAGGTTATACAGGCTAGACCCTTTAGCATCCATTTCCTCCCCAATATTCCTTCCATGCCCCTCCTAACCCTCTCTCCTCCCCCTCACCGCTGCTCCCCTCCTCTTCTCCGGCCTCCGTATTTTGTGGGCGTGGTTCAGGTCGGGGCTGAGATGACACACGCTCCTTTGCCCCGTCCAGGCGCTGCCGTAGCTCCTCCGCTGTCACTTCACCTGGGGAATAACATGTCCCCTGTTAGGTCAAGATGGAGGGTGTATGATATGGGGTAGGTTATATGCTTCATTGTTGAGGGTCCAGTTCAGCCCTTAGTGGCCAACATGGAGCCATTATATTATGATGTGATATTACAAATGTTTGTTTTATTTTACCTTTATTTAACTAGGCAAGTAAGTTAAGAACAAATTGTTATTTACAATGACGGCCTATATTAGATTGTATTAGCGAGTCTGCATTGGTGTATTGGGTTTGGACAGGGGTGGACAACTACGCCAATCCGAGGGCTGCAGTCCTGCTGGTTTTTGTTTCTCCATGGCATTAATTAGCGCCACTGATTGGCTAGGGGACCGGGCACGTGGCTGTCCTGATACAAATTAGCCTGTGATTTAAAAACATGGAGGAAAACCAGCAAACACCACTGCCCTGAGTGATTGGAGCTGTGCAGCCCTACATTATAGCGGGTTCTAGTGACGTCAGGTGTTCTAGGCTCCTGGGGTTCTAGTGAGGTCAGGTGTTCTAGGTTCCTGGGGTTCTAGTGAGGTCAGGTGTTCTAGGCTCCTGGGGTTCTAGTAAGGTCAGGTGTTCTAGGCTCCTCTCACCAGGTGTGCCCAGCAGGTTGCTGTCTCTCATGAGGCGGTACTCTTCCTCGCTGAGATCGTTGATGAAGTGATAGTACGCCTCCTCCCTTCGAAGACGCTCCGCCTGACGCCGCCGCTCGTCTCGCCCACCGGGAGGGTCCATCACCATGGAAACCGCTGGGGCACACGGAAGGGGTGATAGGGGTGTCAGAATTGTGGAACACCTGGCTGGATCTTACCAGGGCACTATTGTGATGCATCCATCATTCAATCATAGGGAGCAGTTGAGTTGGGATCAGACATATTTGACAGATTCTATACAACTAATGTACACGTCACTGACACACTTGACAAGCACAGATTAGAACGAGGCTTTACTGATCATCCAATTCCCTGGGGAAAAACCGCAGTCCAATAGCTTCTGTGTCACGTGAAAGTAGGATTTACAGAAAGGCTATTACTCGATCAATGCAATTATGTGACTTTGCAACTCCCGTTGCCTTTACATTATTAAACCGGTTTCCGTGGCCAACCTTTAGCCATGAACGATGAAGTCAAAACAACAAGTTCCATTTTGATGTGGAATGAGACATGGCCAGTAAGAGGTCGGCTGAGCTGACATAACAGGGAAGGTTAGATTTTTGTTCCGACAGCTAGCTGGCTAACCTCCTTGGATTCATCAGAAAATCTCTATACAACAGCATCAATGCCACTGCGATAGACAGCAAAACATATTTCGTCGGCCGTAAATGTTGCAACAATCACGGCATTTGGAGCAATAACGCCGTCTCTACAAAGCATCATAATATAGTAGGCCATGTTGGAGAACACAGGAGGAGCAACAAAACTGACGTTGTCATCCTACTAGTTACCAATCACCGACCCAGGAATGATCACAGACACGTCGAGAGTCCAAACATTGCACTACGGAGGAGGGACATGACAAAGAAAAGTCGGGCTCCATACAAACTGACTATGTAGAGGACAAAGAATCGTCACCTAACTATTGCAACAGAATTATATAAACGTCTCCAACTACAAAAGAATCTTGTTCACACCTATACGCAGGTTTCACATTGCCTTTCAAAGCGGCGAGCTGTCATTTTGAATGCGCAACGCATTTGTTAGTTGCCGACAGCTAACTAGCCATCTTCTGGTGAAAGGTTTGACCAATAAATAATACTTTTTTTTGACAAGCAACACACGAACAGAGTGCATACTATACTCAATCTAAACAGTGTTATTGGCTCGAGTAAATAGCAATGACAACGAAATTTAAAGGGATTGTTGTACCTGACACAGCAGCTGTAATATGGACGGGTTTGCTTTCCTCTCCGCTCTGATTACAATGTAGCCAAGATGGGACCACCTGTGCTACACTTCTCACCGTCTGACCAAACACTATCAATGTCAGATTAGTTCCTACCCAATGAAACCGCACGACTACGAGGATTAAAACATCTAATTGTTGTGTTTCAATCAATGTATATGTATTATTATTTGTTTAACTATGAAGACGACTGCTTTACAATGTAACAGGTTATTTTTCACAAATGTAGTTTACATAAAATCACGAAGTTTGCTATTTTTTTCCCCCGCAGTCTGAATTATTCTAGAATGAGGTACATGTCATTTTCCAATGCAATTGGAAAAATGACATAATTAAATGTTTTCGTTTGTCAATGTCTGTGCGCGTATCTTGACTAGTCTTTCTGCCTTTATTAGACGCCAGAATTGTCTAATTGTGGACATCCACATCGATGTATTATTAAGGAGAGGAGTAATTGCCATAAAATGTGAAGGGGGAACATTTTAAACTTGCTGCAGAGGTACCAAAGTTTTGAACAGAATACTATATATTTGTTTGTGTGAATTTTAGCCCCTTCACGTTACAAAGAGTTAAAGTCCACGTGGTGCTCTAAACACTTTTCTCCAGTCTCTTTCTGTACAGTCTACATAACGACATTTTACGACAAAGCCGTGCATGGAATTTATGTTCTCCCCAGTGAGATACCGGTTGGAGAAACGCAGTAGCAAGAGAATACATAGAAGGGTTAGTAATCGTTCCCATACCTGTCCCCTCGTCCCGGATAAGAATCCGGCATCTTCTCTGGTACACATAAACCGAGCGGTTAGATGTGGAAACAGGGCTGAGGAGAGAGCGACGCGAGGGAAGGCAACTAAAAATTATAACCCGGGTTGTGAAGTAAGTTGCCTCCTAAGCGGCGCTTTAAAAGGAAGCAAAAGATAATTGACCAAAACAACAGAGAAGATGGACTATGATTTCAAAGTGATGCTGACCGGGGAGAGAGAACGTGTAGAGGACCTGTTTGAATATGAGGGATGCAAAGTGGGGAGAGGCACCTACGGCCATGTATATAAAGCAAAGAGAAAAGATGGGTAAGTTTATATTGATATAGCCAGTAAGAAGGCCTTCAGGTCCGCCAGTCTCCAAATAAAATAACTCCGTTGTCTTCGTTAATTGCTCCTGTTTTCAAGGCCCAATCTCCGATTGCTATTTGCAGCAATAAACCTATTTGTAACTCGTAGTGTGATGAAAATCACTAGTTGATTGAAGAACCCACTGAATACACTCCAGAGACGTCATATCATCTGGAGAATGGGGGCTCGAGCTCCATGACACAATTTACTGTCTCGATTTGACCACTGTCATCAGTGGCCTATCCCCGTGATAACGGTGCAGTGTGTATGCAAAATCCATCAGTTTAATTTGACATCGTTGAATGCAGTTCAATCAAGCAGTTTTTATAAGGGCGCCTTCGCTCACAGATGAAACATAACATAACCGGGGGTGTTGTAACAACTCACGTCGGGGTATTGCAGCCAGAAATTCTGAGGATGTATTTCGGTATCAGACTATGCTTTCATTTTTACATTATTAGATTTTTACATTTTTCGCAGCAATATCAACAACTGAGTGAAGTAGGCCAGCCTATCACTGACGCAGCCAAGCAAGCCAGGGGCTAACCTACGTAGCAGGCGTAAAATAAACGCCTGAAACGAGATCCCCAAAATACTGGATTTGACAAGAAAAACAACTGTCAGGGGTGGTTCTCTTCTGCACTGTTTAACCAATCCGGTACACGTGGAGGAGGAGTTAATATGGAGCGTTAAAGAGTAAACTATGTTATGGGGAAAAATAATGTTTAATGGAAAACCAGATGTTTTGTGATTAGTTATAGTGAAACACGTCGATATGGTCTTAATTTTGACAGTTTGATGCAAAAGTGTTGTTTCAGTTGTAAATCTAATCTAAATATTTTGGCCCTTAGCAGTTCAACTACCATTGAAATCGACTCAACATTATGACCATATCGACATGTTTCACTATAAATAAGGAAAAAAACATGGTTTTACATCATCTCAAGGGAGGGGTTAGGTATGAAATCCACTCCCTTCTCCATGTGCTGGGTGGTACCACCTCAAGGGAGGGGTTAGGTATGAAATCCACTCCCTTCTCCATGTGCTGGGTGGTACCACCTCAAGGGAGGGGTTAGGTATGAAATCCACTTCCTTCTCCATGTGCTGGGTGGTACCACCTCAAGGGAGGGGTTAGGTATGAAATCCACTCCCTTCTCCATGTGCTGGGTGGTACCACCTCAAGGGAGGGGTTAGGTATGAAATCCACTCCCTTCTCCATGTGCTGGGTGGTACCACCTCAAGGGAGGGGTTAGGTATGAAATCCACTCCCTTCTCCATGTGCTGGGTGGTACCACCTCAAGGGAGGGGTTAGGTATGAAATCCACTCCCTTCTCCATGTGCTGGGTGGTACCACCTCAAGGGAGGGTTAGGTATGAAATCCACTCCCTTCTCCATGTGCTGGGTGGTACCACCTCAAGGGAGGGGTTAGGTATGAAATCCACTCCCTTCTCCATGTGCTGGGTGGTACCACCTCAAGGGAGGGGTTAGGTATGAAATCCACTCCCTTCTCCATGTGCTGGGTGGTACCACCTCAAGGGAGGGGTTAGGTATGAAATCCACTCCCTTCTCCATGTGCTGGGTGGTACCACCTCAAGGCTTCCTATAAAAGGAGGTGACAGCGGTCATATTTGGCAATGGTCTTGGTAGGTGGAGTGTGCCAATATATTTAGCATTATGCTTCCTTGACTAGAAGTTACACAAAATTTAAAAGACGGTTAAGCACATTTCCACATATGACCAAATACAACGTTTTTACCTACTGTTTTATTCAAAGCGAAAAAAACATGTAGGAAATGATAATTATGCTTTTATATTGGTGATTGATTGGTGGCACTGTTTACTATGACAGCTGGCTGATATTTAATGCTTGTTGCGTTGTAATCCCACATGGCAGATATCTATTTACAATATTCATCCTGTGGCCACACACTTGTAATTCTGAAAAGTGAAAGCATACATATGAGAAGTGTCACCCTGGTAGTAGTTGTAGGTTTTTATACAGTACCCAAGACCAATCTGTGAGTTAATTTGACCATTGGAAAAAGAGCTACTGTGTGACCTCTCGTTCTCCGTGGCCAAAGTGAGTAAGACATTTAAGCGTGTTAACCCTCGCAAGGCTGCTGGCCCATGCAATATCCTAAGCCGTGTCCTCAGAGCTTGAGCAGACTGGAGTGTTTACGGACATTTTCAATCGCTCCCTATCCCAGTCTGTTGTTCCCACTTGCTTCAAGATGTCCACCATTGTTCCTGTGCCAAAGAAAGCGAAGGTAACTGAACTAAATGACTATCGCCCCGTAGCACTCACCTCTGTCATCATGAAGTGATTTGAGAGGCTAGTTAAGGATCATATCACCTTTTAGCCAAAACCCTAGGCCCAGTACAATTTGTGTACCGCCCCATCAGGTCCACGGATGACTCATCGCACTGCACACTGCCCTATCCCATCTGGACAAGTGGAATACCTATGTAAGACTGCTGTTAATCAACTATAGCTCAGCCTTCAACAATATAGTGCCCTGCAAGCTCATCACTAATCTCAGGGCCCTGGGGCTGAACCCCACCCTGTGCAACTGGGTCCTGGACTTCCTGATGGTCCACCTCCAGGTGGTAAAGGTAGGCAACGCTGATCCTCAAAAGGGTGCGTGCTAAGCCCTCTCCTGTACTCCCTGTTCACCAATGACTGTGTGGCCATGCATGTCTCCAACTCAATCATCAAGTTTGCAGATGACACAACCGTGGTAGGCCTGATTACCAATGACAAGAGCCCCGAGGGCCCTGGCGGAGTGGTGCCAGGAAAATAACCTCTCCCTCAACGTCAACAAAACGAAGGAGCGGATTGTGCACTTCTAGAGACAGCAGATACAGGACGTTCACATCCACAAGATCATAGTGGAAAGTGTGAAACGCTTCAAGTTCCTCAGCGTGCACATCACTGACAACCTGAAATGGTGGCAACAGCGCCAAAATTGGCTTTGGCTTGGCCCCTAAAACCCTCACAAACTTCCACAGATGCACCATTGAGAGGATCCTGTCAGGCTGTATCACCGCCTGGTACAGCAATTGCAACGTCTGTAACCACAGGGCTCTCCAGAGGGTGGTGCGGTCAGCCCAATTCATAACCGGGGGTGCCCTGCCTGCCCTCCAGGACATCTACAGCACCCGGTGTCAAAGGAAGGCCAACAAGATCATCAAGGACCTTAGCCACCCGAACCACTCTGTTCACTCTGCTACCACCTAGAATACATAGACAGTACAGGTGCATCAAAGCTGAAACCGAGAGACTGAAGAACATCTTTCTCCAGGCCATCAGACTATTGAATGGTCACCACTAGCCGGCTACCACCCAGTACTCTACCCTGCACCTTAGAGACTGCTGCCCTATGTGCATAGTATTTAACACTGGTCAATGTTTACATACTGTTTTACCCACTTCATATGTGTATATACTGTATTATAGTCTAGGCTCATCCTCTATAACTACTGCTGCACACACCTTTTCTTTTAATATACTGTCCATACTGTCTACACACCATCAAATACAGTGCATTTGGAAAGTATTCACAACACTTCCCTTTTTCTAAATGTTGCTATGTTACATCCTTAAATGAAAAATTTTCCTCATCAATCGACACGCAATGCCCCATAATGACAAAGCAAAAGCAGGTTTTTAGAAATGTTTGCAATTTTATTACAAATAAAAAAACAGTTGAAGTCAGAAGTTTACATACACTTAGTTTGGAGTCATAACAACTACATTTTCAACCACTCCACAAATGTCTTGTTAACAAACTATAGTTTTGGCAAGTCGGTAAGGACATCTACTTTGTGCATGACACAAGTCATTTTTCCAACAATTGTTTACAGTCAGTTTATTTCACTGTATCACAATTCCAGTGGGTCAGAAGTTTACATGCACTAAGTCGACTGTGCCTTTCAACAGCTTGGAAAAGTGGAGAAAATTATGTCATGGCTTTAGAAGCTTCTGATAGGCTAATTGACATCATTTGAGTCAATTGGAGGTGTACCTGTGGATGTATTTTAAGGCCTACCTTCAAACTCAGTGCCTCTTTTCTTGACATCATGGAAAAGTCTAAAGAAATCAGCAAAGACCTCAGAAAAAATATTGTAGACCTCCAAGTCAGGTTCATCCTTGGGAGCAATTTCCAAATGCCTGAAGGTACCACGTTCATCTGTACAAACAATAGTACGCAAGCATAAACACCAGGGGACCACGCAGCCATCACACTGCTCAGGAAGGAGATGCGTTCTGTCTCCTAGAGATGAACGTACTTTGGTGCAAGAAGTGCAAATCAATCCCAGAACAACAGCAAAGGACCTTGTAAAGATGCTGGAGGAAACAGGTACAAAAGCATCTATATCCACAGTAAAACGAGTCCTATGTCGACAGAACTTGAAAGACCGCTCAGCAAGGAAGAAGCGACTGCTCTAAAACTGCCATAAAAAAGCCAGACTGCGGTTTCAACTGCACATGGGGACAAAGATCGTACTTTTTGGAGAAATGTCCTCTGGTCTGATGTAACAAAAATGAAACTGTTATGTTTGGAGGAAAAGGGGGAGGCTTGCAAGCCGAAGAACACCATCTCAACCGTGAAGCACGGGGTGGCAGCATCCTGTTGTGGGGGTGCTTTGCTGCAGCAGGGACTGGTGCACTTCACAAAATAGATGGCATCATGAGGTAGGAAAATTATGGATATATTGAAGCGACATCTCAAGACATCAGTCAGGAAGTTAAAGCTTGGTCGCAAATGGGTCTTCCAAATGGACAATGACCCCAAGCAAAGCGTGTATGACAAGGAGGCCTACAAACCTGACTCAGATCCACCAGCTCTGTCAGGAGGAATTGGCCAAAATACCCCCAACTTAATGTGGGAAGCTTGTGGAAGGCTACCCGTAACATTTGACAGGGAATTTTTACTAGGATTAAACATCAGGAATTATGAAAACTGAGTTTAAACTTCCGACTTGTTGTAAATTCAATTGATTGAACATGATTTTGAAAGGCACACATCTGCTTATACAAGGTCCTACAGTTGACCGTGCATTTCAGAGCAAAAACCAACCCATGAGGATGAAGGAATTGTCCGTAGAGCTCCGAGACAGGATTGTGTCGAGGCACAGATCTGGGGAAGGGTGCCTAGACATGTCTGCAGCATTGAAGGTCCCCAAGAACACAGTGGCTCCATCATTGGAGGAAGTTTGGAATCACCAAGACTCTAACTACAATTGTCCGCCCGGCCAAACGGAGCAATCGGGGAGAATGGTCTTGGTCAGGGAAGTGACCAAGAAACCCAATGGTCACTCTGACAGAGCTCTAGAGTCCCTCTGTGGAGATGGGAGAACCTTCCAGAAGGACAACCATCTCTGCAGCACTCCACCAATCAGGCCTTGATGGTAGTGGCCAGACGGAAGCCATTCTTCAGTAAAAGGCACATGGCAGCCCGTTTTGGAGTTTGCCAAAAGGCACCTAAAGGACTCTGACCATGAGAAACAAGATTGAACTCTTCGGCCTGAATGCAAGTGTCACATCTGGAGGAACCTAGCACCATCCTTACGGTGAAGCATGGTTGTTCTTTAAAAGTAATTTCCTTACCATCTTAAATAAGCACGCCCCTTTCAAAAAATGTAGAACTAAGAACAGATATAGCCCTTGGTTCACTCCAGACCTGACTGCCCTCGACCAGCACAAAAACATCCTGTGGTGTACTGCACTAGCATCAGATAGTCCCCGCGATATGCAGCTTTTCAGGGAAGTCAGGAACCAATACACACAGTCAGTTAGGAAAGCAAAGGCTAGCTTTTTCAAACAGAAATTTGCATCCTGTAGCCCTAACTCCAAAACGCTCTGGGACCCTGTAAAGTCCATGGAGAAGAAGAGCACTTCCTCCCAGCTGTCCACTGCACTGAGTCTAGAAAACACTGTCACCACCGATAAATCCACGATAATCAAGTTTTTCAAGAAGCATTTCTCTACGACTGGCCATGCTTTCCTCCTGGCTACCCCAACCCGGCCAACAGCTCCGCACCCCCGCAGCTACTTGCCCAAGCCTCCCCAGCTTCTCCTTCACCTAAATCCAGATAGCTGATGTTCTGAAAGAGCTGCAAAACCTGGACCCGTACAAATCAACTGGGCTAGACAATCTGGACCCTCTCTTTCTAAAATTATCCGCTGCCATTGTTGCAACTCCTATTACCAGTCTGTTCAACCTCTCTTTCGTATCGTCCAAGATTCCTGAAGATTGAAAAGCTGCCGCGGTCATCCCCCTCTTCAAAGGGGGTGACACTCTAGACCCAAACTGTTAAATACCTATATCCTTCCTGCCCTGCCTTTCTAAAATCTTTGAAAGTTAACAAACAAATCACTGACCATTTCGAATCCCACCGAACCTTCTCTACTGTGCAATCCGGTTTCTGAGCTGGTCACGGGTGCACCTCAGCCATGCTCAAGGTCCTAAATTATATCATAACCACCATCAATAAAAGACAGTACTGTGCAGCCATCTTCATCGACCTGGCCAAGGCTTTCGACTCTATCAATCACTGTATTCTTATCGGCAGATTCAACAGCCTGGTTCAACAACTACTTCTCAGAGTTTAGTGTGTCAAATTGGAGGGCCTGTTGTCCAGACCTCTGGCGGTCTCTATGGGGGTACCACAGGGTTCAATCCTCGGGCCGACTCTTTTCTCTGTATATATCAATGATGTGTCTCTTGCTGTGGGTGATTCCTTGATCCACCTCTAAGCAGACAACACCATTCTGTATACATCTGGCCCTTCCTAGGACACTGTGTTAACAAACCTCCAAACAAGCTTTAATGCCGTACAACACTCCTTCCATGGCCTCCAACTGCTCTTAAACGCTAGTAAAACTAAATGCATGCTCTTCAACCAATTGCTGCCTGCACCCGCCCGCATGACTAGCATCACTACTCTGGACGGTTCTCTTTTGGCCGCCTTTCCTTCCAGTTCTCTGCTGCCAATGACTGGAACGAATTGCAAAATTGCTGAAGTTGGAGACTTACTGAGACTGCAGCTTACTGATCGCTGTACATAGCCCATCTGCAAATAGCCTATCCAACTACCTACCTCATCCCCATATTGTTTTTATTACATTTTTGCTCTTTTGCACACCAGTATTTCTACTTGCCCATCATCTGCACATCTATCACCCCAGTGTTAAATGGCTAAATTATAATTACTTCGCTACTAGGGCCTATGTATTGCCTTACCTCCTTACTCCATTTGCACACACTGTATATATATTTTTCTATTGTGTTATTGACTGTACTTTTGTTTATCCCATGTGTAACTCTGTATTCTTTTTTGTCGCACTGCTTTGCTTTATCTTGGCCAGGTCGCAGTTGTAAATGAGAGCTTGTTCTCAACTGGCCTACCTGATTAAATATAGGTCAAATAAAAAAATATATTTAAAAAATGGTGGTGGCAGCATCATGCTGTGGGGATGTTTTTCAGCGGAAGGGACTGAGAGACTAGTCAGGATCGATGGAAAGATGAACGGAGCAAAGTACAGAGAGATCCTTGATGAAAAACTGCTGCAGAGCGCTAAGGACCTCAGACTAGGGCAAAGGTTCACCTTCTAACGGCACAACAGCCCTATGTGCACAGCCAAGACAACGCAGGAGTGGCTTCAGGACAAGTTTCTGAATGTCCTTGAGTGGTCCAGCCAGAGCCTGTACTTGAACCCGATCGAACATCGCTGGAGAGACCTGAAAATATCTGTGCAGTGACACTCCCTCCCCATTCAGCCTGACAGAGCTTCAGAGGATCTGCAGAGAAGAATGGGAGAAACTCTCCAAATACGCAGGGGGACATGACGCAGCGGGTACTAAGTCCTCGGCCCCGGAAAGCGGCGAGTACGGAGCAGGGGCGCTGTAAAGCTCACGGCCGAAACCGGTCAAGCTTATAACGTCATACCGAAGAAGACTTGAGGCAGTAATCACTGCCAAAAGTGCTTCAACAATGTACTGAGTAAATAGTCTGAATACTTATGTAAATGTGATTTTTCATTTTTTTTATTTTTAATATATTTGCAAAAATGTCTAAAAACCTGTTTTGTTATTGAAGGGTATTGTGTGTAGATTGATGAGGGTGGAAAAACAATTTAATCAATTTTAGAATAAGGCTGTAACGTAACAAAATGTGGAAAAAGTCAAGGGATCTGAATACTTTCTGAATGCACTGTACATCATATACGGATTCTGACATTGTTTGTTCTGATATTTCTTAATTCCTTTCATTTTACTTAGTGGATTTGTGTGTATTGATTTGTATGACTGCAGTGTTGGCGCTAGAAACCTGATAACATCTGCAAAATATATGGACACGACCAATAACTATTTGACTTAAATCGGGAGGTAATGGAAGCATCTTTCCCTCTTCTCACAGCCAGGCAGGTAGCCTAGTGGTTAGAGTGCTAGGCCAGTAACCAAAAGGTTGCTGGATCGAATTGCCGAGCTGACAAGGTAAAAATCTGTCATTCTGCCCCTGAGCAAGACCGTTAACCCACTGTTCCCCGGGTGCCGACGACGACCTGGAGGTCGATTATGGCAGCCCCCGCACCTCTGAGGGGTTGGGTTAAATGAGTAAGACACATTGAATGCATTCAGTTGTACAACTGACTAGGTATCCCCCATTTCACACTCCTGTTCCACCAGCCTCCATTATCTCTGTGTAGCAAGGTCCCATGGGAACTGTGGTGAACTGGGGATGATGCTGTATCTTCTCTGTCTGCAGGAAGGATGATAAGGACTACGCCCTCAAGCAGATTGAAGGCACTGGCATCTCCATGTCTGCCTGCAGAGAGATTGCAGTAAGTGTGGTGTTTAGCTCGAGCAGGCATAACCTGGGTCTGTGAGACATCTCATAATGTTTGTGTGAATGAATGTTTCTTCTTGTAGCTACTGCGGGAGCTGAAGCATCCTAATGTGATCTCACTGCAGAAGGTGTTCCTGTCACACGCAGACCGCAAAGTCTGGTTGCTCTTCGACTATGCCGAGCATGACCTCTGGGTAATACACACGTCCTGTATGTTTCACTATCCTTGTGGGGACATTTGATTTCCATTCACTATCCTATTTTCCCTAACTTTAACCCTAATTCTAATTGAAACTTAAACCTCACCCCTAAAATAGTCTTTGTTCTTGTGGGGACCTGGAAAATGGCTCTACGAGGGAGAATTTTACGATTCCCACAAGAAAAGTAATATACACACACACACACACACACACACACTAACAATGCCCCCTGTATCCACAGCACATCATAAAGTTCCACAGAGCGTCCAAGGCCAATAAGAAGCCCCTGCAGCTGCCCAGGGGATGGTCAAGTCCCTGCTTTACCAGATCCTAGACGGCATCCATTACCTTCATGCCAACTGGGTCCTACACAGAGACCTGGTGAGAGACCGAAGGAGAGAGAGCATCCATTTCCTGCACACCAACTTGGTCCTACACAGAGATCTAGGGAGGGAGGCAGGAAGGGGTCGAGGAGAGGAGAGATCAGAAGAGAGTCTTGTTCTGCTGCTCTCTTGGATGTTATGTTCACTGTTTTTCCACCAGAGGGCAGCATTGACACTTCCTGAACCATTCACATGTGATTCAGCCTTATGGTGCAAATTCATCTTTAATTCCTTTCAGTTAATGTGTTATCACTGTGGGTATTAGGATAATGGAAGTAAAAATTTGGATTACATTGAAGGGACAATCTGCAGTAGCTACATCAATTTTGGACTTATAAATTAAATATATGTATCCATTAATTCTTGAAGAATTTAACTAATAAATGCCTCATGAGCTTAGTTCAAGTGTCGTACCCCATCAGAACCCAAAATATAAGCATGTTTTACTCCAATGTTTGTAAACAAAGTAAACATACACAAACACTGTATAGCTGCAAAACTTGGTTAAATAAAAATGTTGATTTCATGGATGGTCATTCCTTGCATCCATAGCGCTGTCTATTAACTTGAGAGTTGTTACATTTCTCCGGCCCCATGTGAAACAGTGGCGGCCAAAACACTGTTATTCTTTCAACTGCTGATTGCTGCTTTAACTGTGATCTGTTTTTCCTCAGAAACCTGCCAACATCCTAGTGATGGGGAGGGGCCAGAGAGGGGTCAGTAAAGATCGGTACGACGAGATCTCAATGCGTGTTTTCAGGACCCTTTTCATAAGGTTTTGTCAGTACATATAGGTTATAAGGCTTTATGTCAGTACATATAGGTTATAAGGCTTTATGTCAGTACATATAGGTTATCAGGCTTTATGTCAGTACATATAGGTTATCAGGCTTTATGTCAGTACATATAGGTTATAAGGCTTTATGTCAGTACATATAGGTTATAAGGCTTTATGTCAGTACATATAGGTTATCAGGCTTTATGTCAGTACATATAGGTTATAAGGCTTTATGTCAGTACATATAGGTTATAAGGCTTTATGTCAGTACATATAGGTTATCAGGCTTTATGTCAGTACATATAGGTTATAAGGCTTTATGTCAGTACATATAGGTTATAAGGCTTTATGTCAGTACATATAGGTTATCAGGCTTTATGTCAGTACATATAGGTTATAAGGCTTTATGTCAGTACATATAGGTTATAAGGCTTTATGTCAGTACATATAGGTTATCAGGCTTTATGTCAGCACATATAGGTTATAAGGCTTTATGTCAGTACATATATGTTATAAGGCTTTATGTCAGTACATATAGGTTATCAGGCTTTATGTCAGTACATATAGGTTATCAGGCTTTATGTCAGTACATATATGTTATAAGGCTTTATGTCAGTACATATAATGGATATAGTCACTTCTCATTACACATTATTTGAACATTATACTTCATTACTATTTATTGATTTGTGTTTCCCTACAGCGGACATGGGCTTTGCCCGCCTCTTTAACTCACCACTGAAGCCGTTAGCAGATCTGGACCCTGTGGTGGTCACCTTCTGGTACAGAGCACCAGAGCTACTGCTAGGTGCCAGGCACTACACCAAAGCCATCGGTGAGAACGGCCACGGGGTGGTTGGGTGTGGTGTTTTTTTTGCCCTGTGCACCAAGAGAGGAAGTTCTGAGCTATCCTTCCACCAACCTAAGACAAATTCTGCTGTGTGTGTGTGTGTGTATGTATGTGTGTGCGTGCGTGCAAACATGTTCAAGAGGGTGTCTCTGACTGGGCGTGTGCTCCAATCCCAGTGTGACATCTCTAATCTTGCATGTGCATCTGTCAGACATCTGGGCTATTGGGTGCATCTTTGCCGAGCTGTTGACATCTGAGCCCATCTTCCACTGTCGCCAAGAGGACATCAAGACCAGTAACCCCTACCACCATGACCAGCTGGACCGTATCTTCAACGTCATGGGCTTCCCTGCTGGTGAGAGAGCTGGGCTGGGCTAGGCGGCAGGTAGCCTAGCAGTTGGAGGGTTGCCAGTTCGAATCCAGAGTCTGACAAAAATATGTTGGGAAGTAAGCTGGCAACCAAGAGGATGCTGGTATCAAATCCTAGATATAGAGGGTTCCCCCACGAGGGCTAGATATAGAGGGTTCCCCCATGAGGGATGGAAATAGAGGGGGTTCCCCCACAAGTGGCTAGATATAGAGGGGGTTCCCCCACAAGGTCTGGATATAGAGGCGGTTCCCCCACGAGGGCTGGATATAGAGGGGATTCCCCCACGAGGGCTGGATATAGAGGGGGGGTTTCCCCACGAGGGCTGATATAGTGGGGGGTTCCCCCACGAGGGCTGATATAGTGGGGGGTTCCCCACGAGGGCTGGATATAGTGGTGGGGGTTCCCCCACGAGGGCTGGATATAGTGGTGGGGGGTTCCCCCACGAGGGCTGGATATAGTGGGGGGGTTCCCCCCACGAGGGCTGATATAGTGGGGGGGGGTTCCCCCACGAGGGCTGGATATAGTGGGGGTTCCCCACGAGGGCTGGATATAGTGGTGGGGGTTCCCACGAGGGCTGGATATAGTGGTGGGGGTTCCCCACGAGGGCTGGATATAGAGGGGTTCCCCACGAGGGCTGATATAGTGGGGGTTCCCCCACGAGGGCTGATATAGAGGGGGTTCCCCACGAGGGCTGGATATAGTGGGGGGGGTTCCCCCACGAGGGCTGGATATAGTGGGGGGTTCCCCACGAGGGCTGGATATAGTGGTGGGGGTTCCCCACGAGGGGCTGGATATAGAGGGGTTCCCCACGAGGGCTGATATAGTGGGGGTTCCCCACGAGGGGCTGGATATAGTGAGGGGATCCCCACGAGGGCTGATATAGTGGGGGGTTACCCCACAAGGGCTGGATACTCCCATAACTCATCAGGACACGGCTATGTGCATTGAAATGGGCGCTTGTATGTGTGAAATATTTTACCTTGGTCAAACCTTGGAGAGCCCATGTGTAATCCGAACCTGCCTGGATAACGGTGATATTAAGAGAATACTGAATGACGAGTGCAATTAAACCCTGACTAGGCACAGTTCTGTTCTGTCCGGGCTTGTATGAATCCAAAGCAATATGTGGGTTCTGTACAAACACTCACTGACACAGTCTGATGATGTAATCCTCAGAGAAGGACTGGGAAGACATCAAGAAGATGCCCGAGCACTCCACTCTGATGAAGGACTTCAGACGGAACACGTGAGTACCTTTATCTCTACATGTGTGCCTGACTGTAACGGCGTTCTTCGTTTGTCAAAGAGAGTCGGACCGAAATGCAGCGTGGTGGTTACTCATGTCTTTAATGAAGGAAGAGCGATACATGAAATAACTATACAAATGCAAAACAACAAAACGGAACGTGAAACCTATTACAGCCTATCTGGTGAAACTACACAGAGACAGGAACATTCACCCACGAAATACAAAGCGAAACTCAGGCTACCTAAATACGGTTCCCAATCAGAGACAACGAGAATCACCTGACTCTGAATGAGAACCGCCTCAGGCAGCCAAGCCTATACAACACCCCTAATCAGCCGCGATCCCAAATACTACAAACCCCAATACGAAAATACAATAACATAAACCCATGTCACACCCTGGCCTGACCAAATAATATAACGAAAACACAAAATACAATGACCAAGGCGTGACAGAACCCCCCCCCCTAAGGTGCGGACTCCCGGACGGAGGGTCCGGGTGGGCGTCTGTCCATGGTGGCGGTTCCGGCTCAGGACGTGGCCCCCACTCCATTAATGTCCTAGTTCCTCCCCTTCGCGTCCTGGGGTAATCCACCCTCGCCGCCGTCCATGGCCTAATAGTCCTCACCCAGAACCCCACTGAACTGAGGAGCAGCTCGTGACTGAGGAGCAGCTCGTGACTGAGGGGCAGCTCGGGACTGAGGGCAGCCCGGAACTGAGAGGAAGCCCAGTACTGAGAGGAAGCCCAGTACTGAGAGGAAGCCCAGTACTGAGATGAAGCTCAGGCAGGTAGTAGGCTCCGGTAGATCCTGGCTGGCTGGCGGATCTGGAAGATTCTGGTTGACTAGCAGATCTGGAAGAGACTGGTTGACTAGCAGATCTGGAAGAGACTGGTTGACTGGCAGATCTGGAAGAGACTGGTTGACCGGCAGATCTGGAAGAGACTGGTTGACCGGCAGATCTGGAAGAGACTGGTTGACTGGCAGATCTGGAAGAGACTGGTTGACTGGCAGATCTGGAAGAGACTGGTTGACTGGCAGATCTGGAAGAGACTGGTTGACTGGCAGATCTGGAAGAGACTAGTTGACTGGCAGATCTGGAAGAATCTGGTTGACTGGCAGATCTAGAAGATCATGGCTGACTGGCGGATCAAGCTGCTCTATGCAGACTGGCAGCTCCTTGCAGACTGGCAGCTCCTTGCAGACTGGCAGCTCTTTGCAGACTGGCAGCTCTGGCTGCTTCATGCAGACTGACAGCTCCTTGCAGACTGACAGCTCCTTGCAGACTGGCAGCTCTTTGCAGACTGACAGCTCTGACTGCTCCATGCAGGCTGACAGCACCATGCAGACTGGCAGCTCTTTGCAGACTGACAGCTCTGGTTGCGTCATGCAGACTGACAGCTCTGACTGCTCCATGCAGACTGACAGCTCTGACTGCTCCATGCAGACTGACAGCTCTGACTGCTCCATGCAGGCTGACAGCTCTGACTGCTCCATGCAGGCTGACAGCACCCTGCAGACTGGCAGCTCCTTGCAGACTGACAGCTCCTTGCAGACAGCAGCTCTGGCTGCTTCATGCAGACTGACAGCTCAGGCTGCTCCATGCAGACTGACAGCTCAGGCTGCTCCGAACAGGCAGAAGGCTCCGGCAGCGCTGTATAGGAGGAAGGCTCTGATAGCGCTGAACAGGCGGGAGACTCCGACAGCGCAGGAGGGAAGCAAGGCTCTGATAGCGCTGAACAGACAGGAGACTCCAGTAGCGCAGGAGGGAAGGAAGGCTCTGGCTGTGCTGAACAGGCGAGGAGCACTGACGGCCTGGTGCGTGGTGCTGGAACTGGTGCTACAGGATCGAGGACACGCACAGGAAGCCTGGTGCGGGGAGCTGCTACCGGAGGACTGGTGTGTGGAGGTGGCTCTGGATAGACCGGACCGTGCAGGCGCACTGGAGCTCTTGAGCACCGAGCCTGCCCAAGCTTACCTGGCTCGATGCCCACTCTAGCCCGGCCAATACGAAGGACTGGTATGAACCGCACCGGGCTATGCACCCGCACTGGAAACACCGTGCGCTCCATAGCATAACACGGTGTCTGCCCGGTCTCTCTCGCCCACCGGTAAGCACAGGGAGTTTGCGCAGGTCTCCTACCTGGCATAGCCATACTCCCATTAAGCCCCCAATAATTTTTTTGGGCTGCTTTCCGGGCTTCCATCCTCGTCGCCGTGCTGCCTCCTCATACCAGCGCCTCTCCGCTTTAGCCGCCTCTAGTTCTTCCTTGGGACGGCGATATTCTCCCGGCTGCGCCCAGGGTCCTTTTCCGTCTGATATTATCTCCCAAGACCAGAAGTCCTTATATTGCTGCTCCTCACGATTAACAGGAGAGTAGGCTCAGGTCTGACTCCTGACTCTGCTACTCTCTCCCTGAGCCCTCCTCCAATAAATATTTGGGGGTGACTTTCGGTTTCGCTCTGCGCCGCCGTGTCTTTCTTTTCGACTCCATTCGCCTATAGCCCTCTTCGCACTGCTCCAGCGAATCCCAGGCGGGCTCTGGCACTCTCTCTGGGTCGGCCGCCCACCTGTCTATTTCTTCCCACGTCGTATACTCCATGCCTCTGCTGTCCATAACGTCTTCCCTTCGCTGCTGCCTGTTAACACGCTGCTCGGTCCGAGTGTGGTGGGTGATTCTGTAACGGCGTTCTTCGTTTGTCAAAAGAGAGTCGGACCGAAATGCAGCGTGGTGGTTACTCATGTCTTTAATGAAGGAAGAGCGATACATGAAATAACTATACAAATGCAAAACAACAAAACGGAACGTGAAACCTATTACAGCCTATCTGGTGAACACTACACAGAGACAGGAACAATCACCCACGAAATACAAAGCGAAACTCAGGCTACCTAAATACAGTTCCCAATCAGAGACAACGAGAATCACCTGACTCTGAATGAGAACCGCCTCAGGCAGCCAAGCATATACAACACCCCTAATCAGCCGCGATCCCAAATACTACAAACCCCAATACGAAAATACAATAACATAAACCCATGTCACACCCTGGCCTGACAAAATAATATAACGAAAACACAAAATACAATGACCAAGGCGTAACACTGACTGCCTGCATGCTTCCTGCCAGCTCATGACAAGATCAATTTTAGGATTTTAAGATTGGATATGTCTTCTACTCATCCACTGAAATAACCTGTTCTTGTATCACAGGTGTACAAACTTAAATAACACCTTTTCTCACAGGTATACAAACTGAAATAACACCTTTTATCACGGGTGTACAAACTGAAATAACACCTTTTCTCACGGGTATACAAACTGAAATAACACCTTTTATCACGGGTGTACAAACTGAAATAACACCTTTTATCACGGGTAGACAAACTGAAATAACACCTTTTATCACAGGTATACAAACTGAAATAACACCTTTTATCACGGGTGTACAAACTGAAATAACACCTTTTGTCACGGGTGTACAAACCTGAAATAACACCTTTTATCACGGATGTACAAACTGAAATAACACCTTGTATCACAGGTATACAAACTGAAATAACACCTTTTATCACGGGTATACAAACTGAAATAACACCTTGTATCACGGGTGTACAAACTGAAATAACACCTTGTATCACAGGTATACAAACTGAAATAACACCTTTTATCACGGGTGTACAAACTGAAATAACACCTTGTATCACAGGTATACAAACTGAAATAACACCTTTTATCACAGGTAGACAAACTGAAATAACACCTTTTATCACGGGTAGACAAACTGAAATAACACCTTTTATCACGGGTGTACAAACTGAAATAACACCTTGTATCACAGGTAGACAAACTGAAATAACACCTTTTATCACGGGTATACAAACTGAAATAACACCTTGTATCACAGGTAGACAAACTGAAATAACACCTTTTATCACAGGTAGACAAACTGAAATAACACCTTTTATCACAGGTAGACAAACTGAAATAACACCTTTTATCACAGGTAGACAAACTGAAATAACACCTTGTATCACAGGTAGACAAACTGAAATAACACCTTTTATCACAGGTAGACAAACTGAAATAACACCTTTTATCACGGGTGTACAAACTGAAATAACACCTTGTATCACAGGTATACAAACTGAAATAACACCTTTTATCACAGGTAGACAAACTGAAATAACACCTTTTATCACGGGTATACAAACTGAAATAACACCTTGTATCACAGGTAGACAAACTGAAATAACACCTTTTATCACAGGTAGACAAACTGAAATAACACCTTTTATCACGGGTGTACAAACTGAAATAACACCTTTTATCACAGGTAGACAAACTGAAATAACACCTTGTATCACAGGTATACAAACTGAAATAACACCTTGTATCACAGGTATACAAACTGAAATAACACCTTGAATCACAGGTGTACAAACTGAAATAACACCTTTTCTCACGGGTATACAAACTGAAATAACACCTTGTATCACAGGTATACAAACTGAAATAACACCTTGAATCACAGGTATACAAACTGAAATAACACCTTTTCTCACGGGTGTACAAACTGAAATAACACCTTGAATCACAGGTATACAAACTGAAATAACACCTTTTCTCACGGGTGTACAAACTGAAATAACACCTTTTCTCACGGGTGTACAAACTGAAATAACACCTTTTATCACAGGTATACAAACTGAAATAACACCTTTTATCACGGGTGTACAAACTGAAATAACACCTTTTATCACGGGTGTACAAACTGAAATAACACCTTTTATCACGGGTGTACAAACTGAAATAACACCCTTTTATCACGGGTGTACAAACTGAAATAACACCCTTTTTACAGGTATACAAACTGCAGCCTAATAAAATACATGGAGAAACACAAAGTGAAACCAGACAGCAAAGCATTCCACTTGGTGAGTTAAAGTTAGTTTTGCCTTGAGATTGTTATAACATACTGTAGCATTGTTCAGGCTGACGTTGTATGAACGTTCACTGTGTTTTACTCATGATGTGTCTAACGTTGTGTTTAGCTCCAGAAGCTGCTGACCATGGACCCGATCCGCAGGATCACGTCTGAGCAGGCCATGCAGGACCCTTACTTCCTGGAGGAACCACTGCCCACCTCTGAGTGAGTCAGGACCCTAATAAAACATCTTAGTCAGGACCCTAATAAAACATCTCTAACTTGTTTATTACTACATAACACATTTATAACAACAACAAAAAAACACTTATTACTACATGTATTACCACATAACACATTTTTATACACGTAATACTACATGTATTACCACATAACACGTTTTTATACACGTAATACTACATGTATTACCACATAACAGGTATTACTACATGTATTACCACATAACACGTTTTATACACGTAATACTACATGTATTACCACATAACAGGTATTACTACATGTATTACCACATAACACGTAATATTACATGTATTACCACATAACACGTATTACATTTGACATTTCTAGTCATTTAGCTGACACTTATCCAGAGCGACTTAAGTTCTTTCATCTTAAGATGGCTTCAGTAAAGTAGTTGCATGCAATGTCAGTGCTAGTAAGAAAAGACAAGTGCCGTTTTGGGGGAGAATTTATTTAAAATACTCTTTGAAGCAGTGACGGTCAGGGCCGCTTCAGACGAGGGAGACGAGTTTTGTTTTCATGGGCATGCAGACCGGCCAACATGCACACATTTTGTGTTCTCTGTCCATGTACGCAGGTACGAGATCCGAGTTAAAAGTACGCAGAAATGAAAAAGGCCTGTTATTTTTGTATTTTTTTAAATACATGAAGAAGAAAAAAAGTATCCACTGCGTAAATCTAACATCCCGATTCTCGAGCTGCAACACACAGACATGTACGGAGTTTGTGTCAACGGACATGGAGATGAATACATCATTATTCAACGTAACTTCCTCGTGTTTGTCCCTCCTGTTTGTTGTGATGCTGAGTTTGCGGACTGTCAGCTGTACCTAAACACATGGACAAATCGCTTTTCGACTCTGAGTGTTGTGGAAAGGTAAACACATTGGTTGAAACTAACGTTAGCGAACATAAAATGGACATTCAGTGGGCTCTAATGTGCAAGCAGTTCACTCGCATTTGCTAGTGAAAGAAATGAAATACAAGTACGAAAAATAACTGTTCGCATTTGTGCGAGTGTGAAAAACATTTAATTCTGCGTCCCATTAGTTGTATTTTCCACGTAACATTACGAGGAGAACGCAACCTGATAGACTAACAGTAATTATGATCCACGTAACATTACGAGGAGATCGCAACCTGATAGACTAACAGTAATTATGATCCACGTAACATTACGAGGAGAACGCAACCTGATAGACTAACAGTAATTATGATCCACGTAACATTACGAGGAGAACGCAACCTGATAGACTAACAGTAATTATGATCCACGTAACATTACGAGGAGAACGCAACCTGATAGACTAACAGTAATTATGATCCACGTAACATTACGAGGAGAACGCAACCTGATAGACTAACAGTAATTATGATCCACGTAACATTACGAGGAGAACGCAACCTGATAGACTAACAGTAATTATGATCCACGTAACATTACGAGGAGAACGCAACCTGATAGACTAACAGTAATTATAATCCACGTCACAAAAAGCATTACAAAAGTGTAATCTCTTTGCGGTAGCCTACTGGACAGCTTTCAGATTCTCTTTGCGGTAGCCTACTGGACAGCCTTCAGATTCTCTTTGCGGTAGCCTACTGGACAGCTTTCAGATTCCCTTTGCGGTAGCCTACTGAACAGCCTTCAGATTCTCTTTGCGGTAGCCTACTGGACAGCTTTCAGATTCTCTTTGCGGTAGCCTACTGAACAGCCTTCAGATTCTCTTTGCGGTAGCCTACTGGACAGCGTTCAGATTCTCTTTGCGGTAGCCTACTGGACAGCGTTCAGTTTCCCTTTGCGGTAGCCTACTGGACAGCTTTCAGATTCTCTTTGTGGTAGCCTACTGGACAGCTTTCAGATTCTCTTTGCGGTAGCCTACTGGACAGCCTTCAGATTCTCTTTGCGGTAGCCTACTGGACAGCTTTCAGATTCTCTTTGCGGTAGCCTACTGGACAGCCTTCAGATTCTCTTTGCGGTAGCCTACTGGACAGCTTTCAGATTCCCTTTGCGGTAGCCTACTGAACAGCCTTCAGATTCCCTTTGCGGTAGCCTACTGAACAGCTTTCAGATTCTCTTTGCGGTAGCCTACTGGACAGCTTTCAGATTCTCTTTGCGGTAGCCTACTGAACAGCCTTCAGATTCTCTTTGCGGTAGCCTACTGGACAGCGTTCAGATTCTCTTTGCGGTAGCCTACTGGACAGCGTTCAGTTTCCCTTTGCGGTAGCCTACTGGACAGCTTTCAGATTCTCTTTGTGGTAGCCTACTGGACAGCTTTCAGATCCCCTTTGCGGTAGCCTATTGAACAGCGTTCAGATTCCCTTTGCGGTAGCCTACTGAACAGCGTTCAGTTTCCCTTTGCGGTAGCCTACTGGACAGCTTTCAGATTCTCTTTGCGGTAGCCTACTGGACAGCGTTCAGTTTCCCTTTGTGGTAGCCTACTGGACAGCGTTCAGTTTCCCTTTGCGGTAGCCTATTGAACAGCGTTCAGATTCCCTTTGCGGTAGCCTACTGGACAGCTTTCAGATTCCCTTTGCGGTAGCCTATTGAACAGCGTTCAGATTCCCTTTGTGGTAGCCTACTGGACAGCTTTCAGATTCCCTTTGCGGTAGCCTACTGGACAGCTTTCAGATTCTCTTTGCGGTAGCCTACTGGACAGCTTTCAGATTCCCTTTGCGGTAGCCTATTGAACAGCGTTCAGATTCCCTTTGAGGTAGCCTACTGAACAGCTTTCAGATTCCCTTTGCGGTAGCCTATTGAACAGCGTTCAGATTCCCTTTGTGGTAGCCTATTGAACAGCGTTCAGATTCCCTTTGTGGTAGCCTACTGAACAGCGTTCAGATTCCCTTTGTGGTAGCCTATTGAACAGCGTTCAGATTCCCTTTGTGGTAGCCTATTGAACAGCGTTCAGATTCCCTTTGTGGTAGCCTACTGGACAGCTTTCAGATTCCCTTTGTGGTAGCCTATTGAACAGCTTTCAGATTCCCTTTGCGGTAGCCTATTGAACAGCGTTCAGATTCCCTTTGTGGTAGCCTACTGGACAGCTTTCAGATTCCCTTTGTGGTAGCCTACTGGACAGCTTTCAGATTCCCTTTGCGGTAGCCTATTGAACAGCGTTCAGATTCCCTTTGTGGTAGCCTACTGGACAGCTTTCAGATTCCCTTTGCGGTAGCCTACTGGACAGCGTTCAGTTTCCCTTTGCGGTAGCCTACTGGACAGCTTTCAGATTCTTTTTGCGGTAGCCTACTGGACAGCTTTCAGATTCTCTTTGCGGTAGCCTACTGAACAGCGTTCAGATTCCCTTTGTGGTAGCCTACTGGACAGCTTTCAGATTCTCTTTGCGGTAGCCTACTGGACAGCGTTCAGATTCTCTTTGCGGTAGCCTACTGGACAGCGTTCAGTTTCCCTTTGTGGTAGCCTACTGGACAGCTTTCAGATTCTCTTTGCGGTAGCCTACTGAACAGCGTTCAGATTCTCTTTGCGGTAGCCTACTGAACAGCGTTCAGATTCCCTTTGCGGTAGCCTACTGAACAGCGTTCAGATTCTCTTTGCGGTAGCCTACTGAACAGCTTTCAGATTCTCTTTGCGGTAGCCTACTGAACAGCTTTCAGATTCTCTTTGCGGTAGCCTACTGAACAGCGTTCAGATTCTCTTTGCGGTAGCCTACTGAACAGCGTTCAGATTCTCTTTGCGGTAGCCTACTGAACAGCTTTCAGATTCTCTTTGCGGTAGCCTACTGAACAGCGTTCAGATTCTCTTTGCGGTAGCCTACTGAACAGCTTTCAGATTCTCTTTGCGGTAGCCTACTGAACAGCTTTCAGATTCTCTTTGCGGTAGCCTACTGAACAGCGTTCAGATTCTCTTTGCGGTAGCCTACTGAACAGCGTTCAGATTCTCTTTGTGGTAGCCTACTTGAGCTTTGTGTAGCCAGTTTGCAGTCTGTGTCGATGTGATCATTTGTTTTTATGTTTTCAAAATGATTTTGCTTTTAGTGTTGATTAGGAACCGTGTCTAAAAAGCCAATACTTGTGTGCTGGCCCTAGTGATTGGCCCTGTTTGAGAGTGCTAATTCCACAAAAAAATATATTTATATTATATGTTCTGAATTTATCAGTATGAACCTTTTATTTATGTTGTAAATACCTTTTCAGAGGACTAAACTGAACCAGGTGTGATGCATAATGTTTGTCTAACCACATGAATCTCCAATTTGCCGTGCCGATCTGGTACAGTTGGTCAGGGTTGGCAGGTCTGATCATGGCCTTATTTCTATTACAGCATATTGGATGACTTTCATTCATATTCCATTCACCCAGTTTTCCCTATACTCATCATGAGATTGCTACAACCTAGTCTATGAATTAAAGTTTACAATGTCGGAGCAAACAGGTCGAGAGACAAATTTGAGGTGACAGACAGTGCCATTCAATACCGCCTTGCACACTCATGCCTGCATCTAGCTGATATAGGGTGTAATCATTAGTCCATTGAAAACAAGAGTTTCTATTGGACAGGTATGTTTATCCCCGTTTTTGTTC
>NC_068424.1:17461501-17634001 GCF_023373465.1 Oncorhynchus keta
ACAGAACATGACATAACGCAACAACATCAGCCATGACAGAACAAGACATAACGCAACAACATCAGCCATGACAGAACATGACATAACGCAACAACATCAGCCATGACAGAACAAGACATAACGCAACAACATCAGCCATGACAGAACAAGACATAACGCAACAACATCAGCCATGACAGAACAAGACATAACGCAACAACATCAGCCATGACAGAACAAGACATAACGCAACAACATCAGCCATGACAGAACAAGACATAACGCAACAACATCAGCCATGACAGAACATGACATAACGCAACAACATCAGCCATGACAGAACAAGACAACATCACATGACAGAACAAGACAACAACAACATCAGCCATGACAGAACAAGACATAACGCAACAACATCAGCCATGACAGAACATGACATAACGCAACAACATCAGCCATGACAGAACATGACATAACGCAACAACATCAGCCATGACAGAACATGACATAACGCAACAACATCAGCCATGACAGAACATGACATAACGCAACAACATCAGCCATGACAGAACATGACATAACGCAACAACATCAGCCATGACAGAACAAGACATAACGCAACAACATCAGCCATGACAGAACATGACATAACGCAACAACATCAGCCATGACAGAACATGACATAACGCAACAACATCAGCCATGACAGAACATGACATAACGCAACAACATCAGCCATGACAGAACATGACATAACACAACAACATCAGCCATGACAGAACATGACATAACGCAACAACATCAGCCATGACAGAACAAGACATAACGCAACAACATCAGCCATGACAGAACAAGACATGACGCAACAACATCAGCCATGACAGAACAAGACATAACGCAACAACATCAGCCATGACAGAACATGACATAACGCAACAACATCAGCCATGACAGAACATGACATAACGCAACAACATCAGCCATGACAGAACAAGACATAACGCAACAACATCAGCCATGACAGAACATGACATAACGCAACAACATCAGCCATGACAGAACAAGACATAACGCAACAACATCAGCCATGACAGAACATGACATAACGCAACAACATCAGCCATGACAGAACATGACATAACGCAACAACATCAGCCATGACAGAACATGACATAACGCAACAACATCAGCCATGACAGAACATGACATAACGCAACAACATCAGCCATGACAGAACATGACATAACGCAACAACATCAGCCATGACAGAACATGACATAACGCAACAACATCAGCCATGACAGAACAAGACATAACGCAACAACATCAGCCATGACAGAACAAGACATAACGCAACAACATCAGCCATGACAGAACATGACATAACGCAACAACATCAGCCATGACAGAACAAGACATAACGCAACAACATCAGCCATGACAGAACATGACATAAGCAACAACATCAGCCATGACAGAACAAGACATAACGCAACAACATCAGCCATGACAGAACATGACATAACGCAACAACATCAGCCATGACAGAACAAGACATAACGCAACAACATCAGCCATGACAGAACATGACATAACGCAACAACATCAGCCATGACAGAACAAGACATAACGCAACAACATCAGCCATGACAGAACATGACATAACGCAACAACATCAGCCATGACAGAACAAGACATAACGCAACAACATCAGCCATGACAGAACATGACATAACGCAACAACATCAGCCATGACAGAACATGACATAACGCAACAACATCAGCCATGACAGAACAAGACATAACGCAACAACATCAGCCATGACAGAACATGACATAACGCAACAACATCAGCCATGACAGAACATGACATAACGCAACAACATCAGCCATGACAGAACAAGACATAACGCAACAACATCAGCCATGACAGAACATGACATAACGCAACAACATCAGCCATGACAGAACAAGACATAACGCAACAACATCAGCCATGACAGAACATGACATAACGCAACAACATCAGCCATGACAGAACAAGACATAACGCAACAACATCAGCCATGACAGAACAAGACATAACGCAACAACATCAGCCATGACAGAACAAGACATAACGCAGCAACATCAGCCATGACAGAACATGACATAACGCAACAACATCAGCCATGACAGAACATGACTTAAATTCAACCATGACCAACACATGGAGACTAAACCAAGAGAAAGATGGAGAAGGAAGAACAGATGCTGTCAGTTTGTTGTTTCCCTCGTTCCTTCCTCTGTGGTTCAAGTTATCGTCGCTGCAAGTTTGTGACCATTACAAAGTTAACCTTCAGAACTGGAACTTAACTACAGCCACAAGATCAACAAACAGAAGGTGGAACCGGGGCTCCCCTCTTCCCTTAACCTCCTTTCCTTCTCTCCTTACCCCTCCACCAATGCTCTACCCCTTTCCAGCCGGATTCCCCTCTTCCTGTTGAAGCTTCGATGAGGCTGAAGCGACTATGTGACTGTCTCTGTCCCTCTGTCTGTCTTTGTGTCTGTCCGCCCTTCCATGGGCATCTTCGTTGGGGACCGAATTGAGCTGCTGACAGGAGCATTTTGGGAGTTTGTGGGGCCCCGCCCACAGCTCTGGTTGAGGGCTTTATTGAGAAAAATCTAACAAAAACAACAAAGGAATTTTTAAAAAAATAAGATTTTAGTAGTTTATAATTTAATCTGTTTTGTTTTCACACAAAACAAAAAGTGGCGAAGTAGCTTCTGTTGTGCTGAGAGAGAGCTGCCGTTTTTATCGCTGTGGGCAAAGCCTTATCTTCCTGATGACAAACCAACACATTGTGTAGAGGATGGCATATGGAACATGCATTTTTACTGTATTGAAATATTTTACATGACGCAAGTATCCTGACAATAAAAGTGGTAATGTTGACATTGGGGTCTCTCTCTGTCTTGCTGTCTCTCTCTCTCTCTCTCTCTCTCTCTCTCTCTCTCTCTCTCTGTCTGTCTGTCTGTCTGTCTGTCTGTCTGTCTGTCTGTCTGTCTGTCTGTCTGTCTTGCTGTCTTGCTGTCTTGCTGTCTCTCTGTCTCTCTGTCTGTCTCTGTCTGTCTCTGTCTGTCTGTTTTTTTCCAGGTTATGTTCTCTTCCAGGAATAGAAGAGTGTCTTCAATAATGGAACAATCCCAGTTCGTCCTCCTTTTTATTTATTTCATTTTTTAATCTCTTAAGATCTGCCATTACTGGTTCTCTGCCCTCTTTCTTTCTCTCTCTCACACACTTACACAGAAGATGAGGTTGCCCTCTCCCAAAATATAGTCTGCCCCCATTGCCTAGTTCAAAGCTTGTGCATCCCTAAAGCAAGCAGTCATCCCAGTCAGTTACTAAAGCTGCTAGAATGGAATCAGTCCAGCTCTATCATTAAACCCACCACTGCCACGTGTCAATCGCTCCCAAAAAACTCTCTCAAAAGATGCCCCAGTTATAAGACCATTTTAAACTGTAGGCCAAATCCTCCATCCCCCAAAATGTGTTTCTTTTAAGCCTTTAACGTTAACACGACATGGGGACTGGATTGCATAAAATGGTAAACCCGCTGTAGCCTCCCCTACACACCCTGAGACCCCGCCCTATCCATGCCCGACAGGGAACCTCGATGTCACTCATGCCTTTCAAGGGCTGCAATTTGACAATAGGAACACCCACGACTTATTAAATCCTTGCTGAATGCTGATTGGCGGAGGCTGACGGCGTATCCCGCCCCCCGCGGTGGATTGTTTAGAGTGGCCAGACGGCCAGGGACACAGATGGCAGCGCGAACAGGAGGAGTATCTAACGGGACATGCTGCCAGATTCATCTATTACATTTCTGACTGCTGGTGAGGGTATTTACTACGCTTTTATAACTCATACGATTCGGAATATTTCTTGCCAAACTGTTTATATTTGCCCCTAATTTAATGTTTTTTTTTTATATACATATATATGTATGTGTGTGTGGAATTGCGTTAATCCAAATGGTCGAACCACTGACTGGACATAGCGGCCGGCCACCACTAGTGGACACTGAATAGATTATAATGATGAAGCACAAGGGCTTTTTACGAGTTCTGTGTCCAAGGCCCGATTCTTTAATTAAAATTATAGCCTATTTTTGCATACTCCATTTGGCCACTGCATGGCTTGGAACCGGTAGATTTATTGTTTACTGGAACGGACTAAATGCATTTGATGTAGAAAGTGTTGGAACTAAGTTGGGTTATAATATTGTTGCTATCGATGCAGGCTGGGAAATATAATCGTTAAACAGATGTAGGTCAACCAACCCATCAGTAACGGGAAGAGACACTGAGGAACTTTGATTGATCGCGCTTGCCATCAGTGTTGTCTGCGTGTGTAGAATAGGCTGTGTTGTGTTTGTGCACTGCCTGCAGCCCGCGCACAGGCGGCATTTTTTGTTGCTCACCCACTCTACTTAAAGCAAGATGGATTAACTACAATTGTTCTATTAATATGTGCAATGGGCTACATTATTCTGTGAATGTAGGCCAGTGACATGTCAATTATTATAAGGGTCACAGGCTATAATTAATATAGCCTGTATATTTATTAATATAACTGTCTATCAGGGCGAATAGGCATGGTGTAGAGATCATGCATGATCTAGCAATGTCAGAGTTTGAGTTTTAGTGTAATTTGTAGGGCAATGTGTAACCTGACGTAATTGATCTTGCAATATTGATGACTCCACCACGAGCTCTTGCGCCAAAAGGCTGTACTTGACTCATAAATTGATAATGTTGCCCTGCTCTGGAATTTCGGCATCCATAGTAAAAGCTGTGTGTGGGCGTAGAGGGTCTTTAGGGAGACACATGAACTACATCCTGGTGGCAGCAGTCAGGATGCCTCTAGTGAAGTTCAAAGGCTCTCTGAGCTCTCAAGATGGCAAATGTGCTGCTAGTCGTCTGAGAGGCTATAGTGGATTTGTGTGCCTGACAGAGAAAAGGACTTTAACTCTGTCATTAAAGTTATCAGTTTGTCAGAGTAGCCTGTATGCCTGGCGGAGCTATTCCTGTGTGTTTTGTATTAGGGCATTACCCTTTCTTTGACTACGTGCAGTTTCTCACTCTCTCCCCATCTCTCTCTCTCTCCCCAACTCGCTAGTGTTTTACATCTCTTGCTCTCTCTCCCCACCTCTCTCTTTCTCAAATGTGTGTATATATATATATCAGTGGAGGCTCCTCAGAGGAGGAAGGGGAGGACCATCCTCAGTGAATTTCATGAAAATAGTGTAACATTAAAAAAGCTAGTTTTAGATAAAACCATACTAAATATATTCACGTTACCAATAGTCTATGCTACAGTAATATATGGACCGAATGTGCGTCTAATTTACACATCTCCATCTGGCTTTCGGGGACCACCTTGTTTTTTTAAATTATTGCAGCTGCAGAGTTTTGAAACAGCCTATCGTTGCTTTGAATCAGAGCATTCACAAGCATTCTTCCTCTCTCTCTCATCAATTCCATTCAAATTGCATCCAAAAAGATAATCCTGTTCAAAATTGATATACAGACGTGCCCAAATTTGTTGGTACCCTTACAGTTCATTAAAATAGTGCTTCATTCCTCCTGAAAAGAGATGCAATTAAAAGCTATTTTATCATGTATACTTGCATGCCTTTGGTATGTCAAAGAATGAAGCAAAGAAGCTGTTAAAAGAGATGAATTATTGCTTATTCTACAAAGATATTCTAAAATGGCCTGGACATATTTGTTGCTACCCCTTAGAAAACAATAATAAATAATTGGATTATAGTGATATTTCAAACGAATTAGTATCATTCACCTCTCCAATCTTGTAATCAGTCATTCAGCCTATTTAAATGGAGAAAAGTAGTCACTGAGCTGTTTGGTATCATTGTGTTGCACCACACTGAACATGGACCAGAGTAAAGTAGTCACTGAGCTGTTTGGTATCATTGTGGTCACCACACTGAACATGGACCAGAGTAAAGTAGTCACTGTGCTGTTTGGTATCATTGTGTTGCACCACACTGAACATGGACCAGAGTAAAGTAGTCACTGAGCTGTTTGGTATCATTGTGTTGCACCACACTGAACATGGACCAGAGTAAAGTAGTCACTGAGCTGTTTGGTATCATTGTGGTCACCACACTGAACATGGACCAGAGTAAAGTAGTCACTGAGCTGTTTGGTATCATTGTGTTGCACCACACTGAACATGGACCAGAGTAAAGTAGTCACTGAGCTGTTTGGTATCATTGTGTTGCACCACACTGAACATGGACCAGAGTAAAGTAGTCACTGAGCTGTTTGGTATCATTGTGTTGCACCACACTGAACATGGACCAGAGTAAAGTAGTCACTGAGCTGTTTGGTATCATTGTGTTGCACCACACTGAACATGGACCAGAGTAAAGTAGTCACTGAGCTGTTTGGTATCATTGTGTTGCACCACACTGAACATGGACCAGAGTAAAGTAGTCACTGAGCTGTTTGGTATCATTGTGTTGCACCACACTGAACATGGACCAGAGTAAAGTAGTCACTGTGCTGTTTGGTATCATTGTGTTGCACCACACTGAACATGGACCAGAGTAAAGTAGTCACTGAGCTGTTTGGTATCATTGTGTTGCACCACACTGAACATGGACCAGAGTAAAGTAGTCACTGAGCTGTTTGGTATCATTGTGTTGCACCACACTGAACATGGACCAGAGTAAAGTAGTCACTGTATCAGCTGAGCTGTTTGTGCACCACACTGAACATGTAAAGTAGTCACTTGCTGTTTGGTATCATTGTGTTGCACCACACTGAACATGGACCAGAGGAAAGTAGTCACTGAGCTGTTTGGTATCATTGTGTTGCACCACACTGAACATGGACCAGAGTAAAGTAGTCACTGAGCTGTTTGGTATCATTGTGTTGCACCACACTGAACATGGACCAGAGTAAAGTAGTCACTGTGCTGTTTGGTATCATTGTGTTGCACCACACTGAACATGGACCAGAGTAAAGTAGTCACTGTGCTGTTTGGTATCATTGTGTTGCACCACACTGAACATGGACCAGAGTAAAGTAGTCACTGAGCTGTTTGGTATCATTGTGTTGCACCACACTGAACATGGACCAGAGTAAAGTAGTCACTGAGCTGTTTGGTATCATTGTGTTGCACCACACTGAACATGGACCAGAGTAAAGTAGTCACTGAGCTGTTTGGTATCATTGTGTTGCACCACACTGAACATGGACCAGAGTAAAGTAGTCACTGAGCTGTTTGGTATCATTGTGTTGCACCACACTGAACATGGACCAGAGTAAAGTAGTCACTGTGCTGTTTGGTATCATTGTGTTGCACCACACTGAACATGGACCAGAGTAAAGTAGTCACTGAGCTGTTTGGTATCATTTTGTTGCACCACACTGAACATGGACCAGAGTAAAGTAGTCACTGAGCTGTTTGGTATCATTTTGTTGCACCACACTGAACATGGACCAGAGTAAAGTAGTCACTGAGCTGTTTGGTATCATTTTGTTGCACCACACTGAACATGGACCAGAGTAAAGTAGTCACTGAGCTGTTTGGTATCATTGTGTTGCACCACACTGAACATGGACCAGAGTAAAGTAGTCACTGTGCTGTTTGGTATCATTGTGTTGCACCACACTGAACATGGACCAGAGTAAAGTAGTCACTGTGCTGTTTGGTATCATTGTGTTGCACCACACTGAACATGGACCAGAGTAAAGTAGTCACTGTGCTGTTTGGTATCATTGTGTTGCACCACACTGAACATGGACCAGAGTAAAGTAGTCACTGAGCTGTTTGGTATCATTGTGTTGCACCACACTGAACATGGACCAGAGTAAAGTAGTCACTGAGCTGTTTGGTATCATTTGTTGCACCACACTGAACATGGACCAGAGTAAAGTAGTCACTGCACCAGCTGTTTGGTATCATTGTGTTGCACCACACTGAACATGGACCAGAGTAAAGTAGTCACTGTGCTGTTTGGTATCATTGTGTTGCACCACACTGAACATGGACCAGAGTAAAGTAGTCACTGAGCTGTTTGGTATCATTGTGTTGCACCACACTGAACATGGACCAGAGTAAAGTAGTCACTGAGCTGTTTGGTATCATTGTGTTGCACCACACTGAACATGGACCAGAGTAAAGTAGTCACTGAGCTGTTTGGTATCATTGTGTTGCACCACACTGAACATGGACCAGAGTAAAGTAGTCACTGAGCTGTTTGGTATCATTGTGTTGCACCACACTGAACATGGACCAGAGTAAAGTAGTCACTGTGCTGTTTGGTATCATTGTGTTGCACCACACTGAACATGGACCAGAGTAAAGTAGTCACTGAGCTGTTTGGTATCATTTTGTTGCACCACACTGAACATGGACCAGAGTAAAGTAGTCACTGTGCTGTTTGGTATCATTGTGTTGCACCACACTGAACATGGACCAGAGTAAAGTAGTCACTGTGCTGTTTGGTATCATTGTGTTGCACCACACTGAACATGGACCAGAGTAAAGTAGTCACTGTGCTGTTTGGTATCATTGTGTTGCACCACACTGAACATGGACCAGAGTAAAGTAGTCACTGAGCTGTTTGGTATCATTTTGTTGCACCACACTGAACATGGACCAGAGTAAAGTAGTCACTGAGCTGTTTGGTATCATTTTGTTGCACCACACTGAACATGGACCAGAGTAAAGTAGTCACTGAGCTGTTTGGTATCATTTGTTGCACCACACTGAACATGGACCAGAGTAAAGTAGTCACTGAGCTGTTTGGTATCATTGTGTTGCACCACACTGAACATGGACCAGAGTAAAGTAGTCACTGTGCTGTTTGGTATCATTGTGTTGCACCACACTGAACATGGACCAGAGTAAAGTAGTCACTGTGCTGTTTGGTATCATTGTGTTGCACCACACTGAACATGGACCAGAGTAAAGTAGTCACTGAGCTGTTTGGTATCATTTGTTGCACCACACTGAACATGGACCAGAGTAAAGTAGTCACTGTGCTGTTTGGTATCATTGTGTTGCACCACACTGAACATGGACCAGAGTAAAGTAGTCACTGTGCTGTTTGGTATCATTGTGTTGCACCACACTGAACATGGACCAGAGTAAAGTAGTCACTGTGCTGTTTGGTATCATTGTGTTGCACCACACTGAACATGGACCAGAGTAAAGTAGTCACTGAGCTGTTTGGTATCATTTTGTTGCACCACACTGAACATGGACCAGAGTAAAGTAGTCACTGAGCTGTTTGGTATCATTTTGTTGCACCACACTGAACATGGACCAGAGTAAAGTAGTCACTGAGCTGTTTGGTATCATTTTGTTGCACCACACTGAACATGGACCAGAGTAAAGTAGTCACTGAGCTGTTTGGTATCATTGTGTTGCACCACACTGAACATGGACCAGAGTAAAGTAGTCACTGTGCTGTTTGGTATCATTGTGTTGCACCACACTGAACATGGACCAGAGTAAAGTAGTCACTGTGCTGTTTGGTATCATTGTGTTGCACCACACTGAACATGGACCAGAGTAAAGTAGTCACTGTGCTGTTTGGTATCATTGTGTTGCACCACACTGAACATGGACCAGAGTAAAGTAGTCACTGAGCTGTTTGGTATCATTTTGTTGCACCACACTGAACATGGACCAGAGTAAAGTAGTCACTGAGCTGTTTGGTATCATTGTGTTGCACCACACTGAACATGGACCAGAGTAAAGTAGTCACTGAGCTGTTTGGTATCATTGTGTTGCACCACACTGAACATGGACCAGAGTAAAGTAGTCACTGAGCTGTTTGGTATCATTGTGTTGCACCACACTGAACATGGACCAGAGTAAAGTAGTCACTGAGCTGTTTGGTATCATTGTGTTGCACCACACTGAACATGGACCAGAGTAAAGTAGTCACTGAGCTGTTTGGTATCATTGTGTTGCACCACACTGAACATGGACCAGAGTAAAGTAGTCACTGTGCTGTTTGGTATCATTGTGTTGCACCACACTGAACATGGACCAGAGTAAAGTAGTCACTGTGCTGTTTGGTATCATTGTGTTGCACCACACTGAACATGGACCAGAGTAAAGTAGTCACTGTGCTGTTTGGTATCATTGTGTTGCACCACACTGAACATGGACCAGAGTAAAGTAGTCACTGTGCTGTTTGGTATCATTGTGTTGCACCACACTGAACATGGACCAGAGTAAAGTAGTCACTGAGCTGTTTGGTATCATTTTGTTGCACCACACTGAACATGGACCAGAGTAAAGTAGTCACTGAGCTGTATGGTATCATTGTGTTGCACCACACTGAACATGGACCAGAGTAAAGTAGTCACTGTGCTGTTTGGTATCATTGTGGTCACCACACTGAACATGGACCAGAGTAAAGTAGTCACTGTGCTGTTTGGTGTCATTGTGTTGCACCACACTGAACATGGACCAGAGTAAAGTAGTCACTGAGCTGTTTGGTATCATTGTGTTGCACCACACTGAACATGGACCAGAGTAAAGTAGTCACTGAGCTGTTTGGTATCATTGTGTCCACCACACTGAACATGGACCAGAGTAAAGTAGTCACTGTGCTGTTTGGTATCATTGTGTTGCACCACACTGAACATGGACCAGAGTAAAGTAGTCACTGAGCTGTTTGGTATCATTGTGTTGCACCACACTGAACATGGACCAGAGTAAAGTAGTCACTGAGCTGTTTGGTATCATTGTGTTGCACCACACTGAACATGGACCAGAGTAAAGTAGTCACTGTGCTGTTTGGTATCATTGTGTTGCACCACACTGAACATGGACCAGAGTAAAGTAGTCACTGAGCTGTTTGGTATCATTGTGTTGCACCACACTGAACATGGACCAGAGTAAAGTAGTCACTGAGCTGTTTGTATCATTTGGTATGAACATTGTGTCACTGCATCCACACTGAACATGGACCAGAGTAAAGTAGTCACTGAGCTGTTTGGTATCATTGTGTTGCACCACACTGAACATGGACCAGAGTAAAGTAGTCACTGAGCTGTTTGGTATCATTGTGTTGCACCACACTGAACATGGACCAGAGTAAAGTAGTCACTGAGCTGTTTGGTATCATTGTGTTGCACCACACTGAACATGGACCAGAGTAAAGTAGTCACTGAGCTGTTTGGTATCATTGTGTTGCACCACACTGAACATGGACCAGAGTAAAGTAGTCACTGAGCTGTTTGGTATCATTGTGTTGCACCACACTGAACATGGACCAGAGTAAAGTAGTCACTGAGCTGTTTGGTATCATTGTGTTGCACCACACTGAACATGGACCAGAGTAAAGTAGTCACTGAGCTGTTTGGTATCATTGTGTTGCACCACACTGAACATGGACCAGAGTAAAGTAGTCACTGAGCTGTTTGGTATCATTGTGTTGCACCACACTGAACATGGACCAGAGTAAAGTAGTCACTGAGCTGTTTGGTATCATTGTGTTGCACCACACTGAACATGGACCAGAGTAAAGTAGTCACTGTGCTGTTTGGTATCATTGTGTTGCACCACACTGAACATGGACCAGAGTAAAGTAGTCACTGTGCTGTTTGGTATCATTGTGTTGCACCACACTGAACATGGACCAGAGTAAAGTAGTCACTGAGCTGTTTGGTATCATTGTGTTGCACCACACTGAACATGGACCAGAGTAAAGTAGTCACTGAGCTGTTTGGTATCATTGTGTTGCACCACACTGAACATGGACCAGAGTAAAGTAGTCACTGAGCTGTTTGGTATCATTGTGTTGCACCACACTGAACATGGACCAGAGTAAAGTAGTCACTGAGCTGTTTGGTATCATTGTGTTGCACCACACTGAACATGGACCAGAGTAAAGTAGTCACTGAGCTGTTTGGTATCATTGTGTTGCACCACACTGAACATGGACCAGAGTAAAGTAGTCACTGTGCTGTTTGGTATCATTGTGTTGCACCACACTGAACATGGACCAGAGTAAAGTAGTCACTGAGCTGTTTGGTATCATTGTGTTGCACCACACTGAACATGGACCAGAGTAAAGTAGTCACTGAGCTGTTTGGTATCATTGTGTTGCACCACACTGAACATGGACCAGAGTAAAGTAGTCACTGTGCTGTTTGGTATCAGTGCACCACACTGAACATGGACCACTAAAGTAGTCACTGTGCTGTTTGGTATCATTGTGTTGCACCACACTGAACATGGACCAGAGTAAAGTAGTCACTGTGCTGTTTGGTATCATTGTGTTGCACCACACTGAACATGGACCAGAGTAAAGTAGTCACTGATGGACCAGAGTAAAGTAGTCACTGAGCTGTTTGGTATCATTGTGCACCACACTGCACCACACTGAACATGGACCAGAGTAAAGTAGTCACTGAGCTGTTTGGTATCATTGTGTTGCACCACACTGAACATGGACCAGAGTAAAGTAGTCACTGAGCTGTTTGGTATCATTGTGTTGCACCACACTGAACATGGACCAGAGTAAAGTAGTCACTGAGCTGTTTGGTATCATTGTGTTGCACCACACTGAACATGGACCAGAGTAAAGTAGTCACTGAGCTGTTTGGTATCATTGTGTTGCACCACACTGAACATGGACCAGAGTAAAGTAGTCACTGTGCTGTTTGGTATCATTGTGTTGCACCACACTGAACATGGACCAGAGTAAAGTAGTCACTGTGCTGTTTGGTATCATTGTGTTGCACCACACTGAACATGGACCAGAGTAAAGTAGTCACTGAGCTGTTTGTAAAGTAGTCACTTGCTGTTGCACCACACTGAACATGGACCAGAGTAAAGTAGTCACTGTGCTGTTTGGTATCATTGTGTTGCACCACACTGAACATGGACCAGAGTAAAGTAGTCACTGTGCTGTTTGGTATCATTGTGTTGCACCACACTGAACATGGACCAGAGTAAAGTAGTCACTGTGCTGTTTGGTGTCATTGTGTTGCACCACACTGAACATGGACCAGAGTAAAGTAGTCACTGAGCTGTTTGGTATCATTGTGTTGCACCACACTGAACATGGACCAGAGTAAAGTAGTCACTGAGCTGTTTGGTATCATTGTGTCCACCACACTGAACATGGACCAGAGTCAAAGTATGGTCACTGTGCTGTTTGGTATCATTGTGTTGCACCACACTGAACATGGACCAGAGTAAAGTAGTCACTGAGCTGTTTGGTATCATTTTGTTGCACCACACTGAACATGGACCAGAGTAAAGTAGTCACTGAGCTGTTTGGTATCATTGTGTTGCACCACACTGAACATGGACCAGAGTAAAGTAGTCACTGTGCTGTTTGGTATCATTGTGTTGCACCACACTGAACATGGACCAGAGTAAAGTAGTCACTGTGCTGTTTGGTATCATTGTGTTGCACCACACTGAACATGGACCAGAGTAAAGTAGTCACTGTGCTGTTTGGTATCAGAGTAAAGTATTGCTGTTTGTATCACCACACTGAACATGGACCAGAGTAAAGTAGTCACTGAGCTGTTTGGTATCATTTTGTTGCACCACACTGAACATGGACCAGAGTAAAGTAGTCACTGAGCTGTTTGGTATCATTTGTTGCACCACACTGAACATGGACCAGAGTAAAGTAGTCACTGAGCTGTTTGGTATCATTGTGTTGCACCACACTGAACATGGACCAGAGTAAAGTAGTCACTGTGCTGTTTGGTATCATTGTGTTGCACCACACTGAACATGGACCAGAGTAAAGTAGTCACTGTGCTGTTTGGTATCATTGTGTTGCACCACACTGAACATGGACCAGAGTAAAGTAGTCACTGTGCTGTTTGGTATCATTGTGTTGCACCACACTGAACATGGACCAGAGTAAAGTAGTCACTGAGCTGTTTGGTATCATTTTGTTGCACCACACTGAACATGGACCAGAGTAAAGTAGTCACTGAGCTGTATGGTATCATTGTGTTGCACCACACTGAACATGGACCAGAGTAAAGTAGTCACTGTGCTGTTTGGTATCATTGTGTTGCACCACACTGAACATGGACCAGAGTAAAGTAGTCACTGTGCTGTTTGGTATCATTGTGTTGCACCACACTGAACATGGACCAGAGTAAAGTAGTCACTGAGCTGTTTGGTATCATTGTGTTGCACCACACTGAACATGGACCAGAGTAAAGTAGTCACTGAGCTGTTTGGTATCATTGTGTCCACCACACTGAACATGGACCAGAGTAAAGTAGTCACTGTGCTGTTTGGTATCATTGTGTTGCACCACACTGAACATGGACCAGAGTAAAGTAGTCACTGAGCTGTTTGGTATCATTTTGTTGCACCACACTGAACATGGACCAGAGTAAAGTAGTCACTGAGCTGTATGGTATCATTGTGTTGCACCACACTGAACATGGACCAGAGTAAAGTAGTCACTGTGCTGTTTGGTATCATTGTGGTCACCACACTGAACATGGACCAGAGTAAAGTAGTCACTGTGCTGTTTGGTATCATTGTGTTGCACCACACTGAACATGGACCAGAGTAAAGTAGTCACTGAGCTGTTTGGTATCATTGTGTTGCACCACACTGAACATGGACCAGAGTAAAGTAGTCACTGAGCTGTTTGGTATCATTGTGTTGCACCACACTGAACATGGACCAGAGTAAAGTAGTCACTGAGCTGTTTGGTATCATTGTGTTGCACCACACTGAACATGGACCAGAGTAAAGTAGTCACTGAGCTGTTTGGTATCATTGTGTTGCACCACACTGAACATGGACCAAAGTAAAGTAGTCACTGAGCTGTTTGGTATCATTGTGTTGCACCACACTGAACATGGACCAGAGTAAAGTAGTCACTGAGCTGTTTGGTATCATTGTGTTGCACCACACTGAACATGGACCAGAGTAAAGTAGTCACTGTGCTGTTTGGTATCATTGTGTTGCACCACACTGAACATGGACCAGAGTAAAGTAGTCACTGAGCTGTTTGGTATCATTTTGTTGCACCACACTGAACATGGACCAGAGTAAAGTAGTCACTGAGCTGTTTGGTATCATTGTGTTGCACCACACTGAACATGGACCAGAGTAAAGTAGTCACTGTGCTGTTTGGTATCATTGTGTTGCACCACACTGAACATGGACCAGAGTAAAGTAGTCACTGTGCTGTTTGGTATCATTGTGTTGCACCACACTGAACATGGACCAGAGTAAAGTAGTCACTGTGCTGTTTGGTATCATTGTGTTGCACCACACTGAACATGGACCAGAGTAAAGTAGTCACTGAGCTGTTTGGTATCATTGTGTTGCACCACACTGAACATGGACCAGAGTAAAGTAGTCACTGAGCTGTTTGGTATCATTGTAGTCACTGTTGCACCACACTGAACATGGACCAGAGTAAAGTAGTCACTGAGCTGTTTGGTATCATTGTGTTGCACCACACTGAACATGGACCAGAGTAAAGTAGTCACTGTGCTGTTTGGTATCATTGTGTTGCACCACACTGAACATGGACCAGAGTAAAGTAGTCACTGTGCTGTTTGGTATCTGTTTAAAGTAGTCACTATGGTATCATTGTGTTGCACCACACTGAACATGGACCAGAGTAAAGTAGTCACTGTGCTGTTTGGTATCATTGTGTTGCACCACACTGAACATGGACCAGAGTAAAGTAGTCACTGAGCTGTTTGGTATCATTTTGTTGCACCACACTGAACATGGACCAGAGTAAAGTAGTCACTGAGCTGTATGGTATCATTGTGTTGCACCACACTGAAGATGGACCAGAGTAAAGTAGTCACTGTGCTGTTTGGTATCATTGTGGTCACCACACTGAACATGGACCAGAGTAAAGTAGTCACTGTGCTGTTTGGTGTCATTGTGTTGCACCACACTGAACATGGACCAGAGTAAAGTAGTCACTGAGCTGTTTGGTATCATTGTGTTGCACCACACTGAACATGGACCAGAGTAAAGTAGTCACTGAGCTGTTTGGTATCATTGTGTCCACCACACTGAACATGGACCAGAGTAAAGTAGTCACTGTGCTGTTTGGTATCATTGTGTTGCACCACACTGAACATGGACCAGAGTAAAGTAGTCACTGAGCTGTTTGGTATCATTTTGTTGCACCACACTGAACATGGACCAGAGTAAAGTAGTCACTGAGCTGTATGGTATCATTGTGTTGCACCACACTGAACATGGACCAGAGTAAAGTAGTCACTGAGCTGTTTGGTATCATTGTGTTGCACCACACTGAACATGGACCAGAGTAAAGTAGTCACTGAGCTGTTTGGTATCATTGTGTTGCACCACACTGAACATGGACCAGAGTAAAGTAGTCACTGTGCTGTTTGGTATCATTGTGGTCACCACACTGAACATGGACCAGAGTAAAGTAGTCACTGTGCTGTTTGGTATCATTGTGTTGCACCACACTGAACATGGACCAGAGTAAAGTAGTCACTGAGCTGTTTGGTATCATTGTGTTGCACCACACTGAACATTGACCAGAGTAAAGTAGTCACTGAGCTGTTTGGTATCATTGTGTTGCACCACACTGAACATGGACCAGAGTAAAGTAGTCACTGTGCTGTTTGGTATCATTGTGTTGCACCACACTGAACATGGACCAGAGTAAAGTAGTCACTGTGCTGTTTGGTATCATTGTGTTGCACCACACTGAACATGGACCAGAGTAAAGTAGTCACTGTGCTGTTTGGTATCATTGTGTTGCACCACACTGAACATGGACCAGAGTAAAGTAGTCACTGTGCTGTTTGGTATCATTGTGTTGCACCACACTGAACATGGACCAGAGTAAAGTAGTCACTGTGCTGTTTGGTATCATTGTGTTGCACCACACTGAACATGGACCAGAGTAAAGTAGTCACTGTGCTGTTTGGTATCATTGTGTTGCACCACACTGAACATGGACCAGAGTAAAGTAGTCACTGAGCTGTTTGGTATCATTGTGTTGCACCACACTGAACATGGACCAGAGTAAAGTAGTCACTGTGCTGTTTGGTATCATTGTGAGCACCACACTGAACATGGACCAGAGTAAAGTAGTCACTGTGCTGTTTGGTATCATTGTGTTGCACCACACTGAACATGGACCAGAGAAAGCAAAGGAGAGATTTGTCTGAGGAGATCTGAAAGACAATAATAGACAAGCATGGTAAAGGTAAAGGCTACAAGACCATCTCCAACTAGCTTGATGTTCCTGTGACAACAGTTGTAAATATTATTAAGAAGTTTAAGTTTGGATCTGTAGCCAGCCTCCCTGGGCGCGGCCACAAGGGGAAAGTCAACCCCAGATTGAACAGAAGGAGAGTGTGAATGGCAGAAAAAGAACCAAGGATAACTGCCAAAGAGATCCAAGCTGAAGATACGTCCGTTTCTGATCGCACCATCCGTCGCTTTTTGAATGACAGTGGGCTCCATGGAAGAAGACCCCAGGAGGACTCCACTTTTGAAAGAAAAACAAAGACCGACTGGAATTTGCTAAAATGTATATTGACAAGCCACAATTCTTCTGGGAGAATGTCCTTTGTACAGATGAGTCAAAACTGGAGCTTTTTGGCAAGTCGCATCAGCTTTATGTTCACAGATGAAAAAATGAAGCTCCCAAAGAAAAGAACAACATACCTACAGTGAAACATGGAGGAGGCTCGGTTCTGTTCTGGGGCTGCTTTGCTGCGCCTGGCGCAGGGTGCCTTGAATCTGTGCACGGCACAATGAAATCTCAAGACTATCATGGCATTGTGGAACAAAACGTACTGCCCAATGTCAGAAAGCTCTGTCTCAGTCGCAGGTCATGGGTCCTCCAACAGGATAATGACCCAAAACACACAGCTAAAAGCACCCAAGAATGGATAAGAACAAAACATTGGACTTTTCTTAAGTGGCCTTCTATGAGGCCTGATCTGAATCCTATCTAACATTTATGGAAAGAGCTGAATCTTGCAGTCTGGAGAAGGAACCCATCAAACCTGAAGCAGTTTGCTCAGGAAGAGTGGGCCAAACTACCTGTTAACAGGTGCAGAAGTCTCACTGAGAGCTACAGAAAACATTTGATTGCAGTGATTGCCTCTAAAGGTTGTGCAACAAAATATTAGGTTACGGGTCCCATCATTTTTGTCCATGCCAGTTTAATTTGTTTTATTATTTACAATATTATGTTGAATAAAAAAAATCTAAAGCAAAGTCTGATTTCTATTAAATATGGAATAAACAATTGCGTATGCCAATTGCTTTTGTCAGTTTCAAGTTATTTCAGAGAAAATTGTGCATTCTTTGAATTTTGTGGAGGGGTACCAACAAATTTGAGCATGTCTGTATATAGAGGACCAGTCAAAAGTTTGGACACCTACTCATTCAAGGGTTTTTCTTTATTTTTACTATTTTCTACATTGTAGAATAAAACATCAAAACTATGAAATAAGAAACATGGAATAATGTAGTAACCAAAAAAGTGTTAAACAAATGAAAATATATTTGAGATTCTTCAAAGTAGCCCCCCTTTGCCTTGATGACAGCTTTGTGCACTCTTAATATTCTTTCAACCAGCTTCACCTGGCTGCTTTTCCTTGAGTCTGCGGTCCAACTCATCCCTAACCATCTCAATCTGGAGCAGGTTTTCATCAAGGATCTCTCTGTACCTTGCTCAGTTCATCTTTCCCTCGATCCTGACTAGTAACCCAGTCCCTGCTGCTGAAAAACATCCCCAGAGCATGATGCTGTCACCACCATGCTTCACCATAGGGATGGTGCCAGGTATCCTCCAGATGTGACGCTTGGCATTCAGGCCAAAGAGTTCAATCTTGGTTTCATCAGACCTGAGAATCTTGTTTCTCACGTTCAGAGTCCTTTCTTTTGGCAAACTCTAAGCGGGCTTGGAGTGGCTTCCGTCTGGTCACTCTACCATAAAGGCCTGATTTGGTGGAGTGCTGCAGAAATGGTTATCCTCTGGAAGGTTCTCCCATCTCCACAGCAGAACTCTGAAGCTCTGCCAGAGTGACCATCGGGATCAAATAAAATAGTTTTATTGGTCACATACACTTGTTTAGCAGATGTTATTGCGGGTGCTTCTAGCTCTGACAGTGCAGTAATATCTAATAAGTAACATTAACAGTTTCACAACATATACCCAAAATACACGTAAATCTAAGTAAGGAATTGATTAGGAATATCTATACATATGTCAGAGAGTGGAATTTGACTAAGAAACAGTGGAATAGTAAAGAATACACTATATACACATGAGATGGGTGATGCAATATTTACACACAATTAAAGGGACTAAGATACCATAGAATAGTATAGAGTTAATACAGATGAGATAAGTAATGCAAGATACTGAGACATTAAAGTGGCTCGTGTTTCATTTCCTTAAAGTGGCCAGTGATTCCTATTCTATGTCTATAGGCAGCCACCTCTGATGTGCTGGTGATGGCTCTTTAACAATCTGATGGCCTTGAGATAGAAGCTGTTTTTCAGTCTCTCTGTCCCTGCTTTGATGCACCTGTACTGACCTCGTCTTCTGGATGATAGTGGGGTGAACAGTCAGTGACTCACGTGGTTGATGTCCTTGATGATATTTTTGACCTTCCGATGGCATCGGGTGCTGTAGGTGTCCTGGAGGGTGGGAAGTTTGCCCCCGGTAATACGTTGTGCAGACTGCACCACCCTCTGGAGAGCTTTGCGGTTGTGAGGGGTGTCATTGCCGTACCAGGCGGTGATACAGCCCAACAGGATGCTCTTGATTGTGCATCTAGAAAAGTTTTAGGGTTTTAGGTGTTAATCCAAATTGCTTTAGGCTCCTGAGGTTGAAGAGGCGTTGTTGCGCCTTCTTCACCACACTCTGTGTGGGTGGACCATTTCAGTTAGTCAGTGATGTGTACGCAGAGGAACTTGAAGCTTTCCACCTTTTCCACTGTGGTCCAATCGATGTGGATAGGGGGGTGCTCCCTCTGCTGTTTCCTGAAGTCCACGATCATCTCTTGGTCACCTCCCTGACCAAGGCCCTTCTCCCCCAATTGCTCTGAGCGGCCAGCTCTAGGAAGGGTCTTGGTGGTTCCAAACTTCTTCATTTAAGAATGATGGAAGCCACTGTGTTCTTGGACCTTCAATGCTGCAGACATTTTTTGGTACCCTTCCCCAGATCTGTGCCTCGACACAATCCTGTCTGAGTCCTACGGACAATTCTTTTTACCACATGACTTGGTTTCTGCTCTGACATACACTGTCAACTGTGGGACCTTATATAGACAGGTGTGTGCCTTTCCAAATCATGTCCAATCAATTGAATTTACCACAGATAGACTCCAATCAATTTGAATAAACATCTCAAGGATGATCAATGGAATCTGGATGCACTTGAGTACCTGTTAACAGGTGCAGAAGTCTCATTGAGAGCTGCAGAAAACATTTGATTGCAGTGATTGCCTCTAAAGGTTGTGCAACAAAATATTAGGTTATTAGGTTCATTTTTGTCCATGCCAGTTTAATTTGTTTTATTATTTACAATATTATGCTGAATAAAAAACTCTAAAGCAAAGTGATTTTTATTAAATATGGAATAAACAATTGTGGATGCCAATTGCTTTAGAATAAGGCTATTTCATAATAAAATGTGGGAAAAGTCAAGGGGTCTGAATACTTTTCGAATGCACTGTATAGATGTCCTAGCCTACCTCTTTCAGGTGATGAATTCAATGCAGAATTAGCCTTATATTGAACTAATACATTATGGGTTATGCATAGTAAGCTTCTAATTAATATCTTGCCAATATGCATGTCCCTGTGGTCCACTGGCCTCTCCTTTAAATAAAATGCCCCTTAGCTCTTGGAGTCATATGCTGGAAAAGCTAGCCTAGAGTAGCTTGCTGGACATTACATTTTGCATTTCTTCTACCAATAGACAATTCGAAGAGGGACGCAAGCTCTTGTTTTCTGAACGTTAAATACAGCAGCCAATAGAACTCACGGGTAGTTTGAAAGAAGAGCGAACGTGTTAGGTTAGCAGTTATTTATTCAGTCCCATATCCAATCAATCTTCGTAAAGAGAAGTGAAAGCCATCTGCATGTAATTCTAGTCCTATGGTTTGAATGATGTGCGTAATATAATAATACAGTTTAATACAATATAGTAAAGAAATACAGTTCACACTCAAAAAGATTAGCCTACTAGAGCTAGTTTCAATGATTTACCCAAGAGAGCACATAGCTAGTTACATCTATGGGCTTTTATGTTTTTCTGTCCTGCGTAATGTGCAGTAGCCTATATATTGGATAACGGCACCATCATTTGAGCTTTTTTGGACTTGTGCTCATAAAATGTATTTAATGTATGGCTCAGGAAGCATGAGGCTTGAATTTTCGATCAAAGCTCTAATCAAATCCAGACACGCTATTTATATGCTTTTTTTCAGAGTTGTGTACAAATTTGATTTGAAACTCAACTTGATAGAAAATCAAATAATTAAGAGACTTGACTTGGAGCCTTAAGACTCGGACTCGACTTTGTCTTGAGACTGATGACTTGAAATTATCTAACATGTTTTGTCACTCATCTTGTGGCACAGGTTCTACGTGGATTAGGCCTACTCTACACGCAGCCAGAGACAGAAGCGGCAGCATCGCCCTTGCAAAAGGAAAAACCTGCAACAGATTGGCTAGGGAAACGCGCACTTTGAACTCTGATTGGACCAGCAAACTGTCAATCAACGCCGGTCGGGTGAGCTAGCCAACAGATTGCTGATTTGCTGTACAACTATAGGATCGGATGCAGTGAAAACTCAAATAGTTTTTTAAATTATTATTTTATTTTTTAAACTCAAATTGTTGGGAGAGAGGATTGCCATAATAAATAAATATTTTGGGGGGTGATCAATAATATTAACTATTTACTTTGCAAGCTCACCAGCAATGGGGCAACAATTACTAGCATAGGCCTACTGGTATTTGGATATGTAACAATTCATTAAAATTAATAATTTACTTATGAAGCTTGCATTTGGAATTTGTACTTAAAATGAATTATTACTGTGTTCGAAGACCAAACTCCCGCCAGTGGATAACTTTTTTTCTCTTGTTGAAATGTTTTCTGTTGCTTTCACACGTTTAAATGCATAGGACCTATGTGGTGAATCTAGATTCCATCCAATACTACAATAATTGCTACAATAATAGCGTTTCATTATTCCATCCCCTTATCGTTTATTGCAACACCTAGACATTTCTGTTTCACGTTTGATCGTCCAACGATACATTTTCATTTATATTTGTTTATAGTCCACATGAATGTTCTCAAGACTCATGAGGGGTAAGTTCTGTTTATTTAATTCAATTTATAGTTTCCTTTGTTCATCTTTTCCGGGTTATGTCGGAGTTTCGTGTGTCTGTGTCCTATGTCTCTGTTTTATGTGTGTAATGGGAGCGAGTGCCTCAGTGCGCATAGGAATAGGCTACATGGCCTGCGCTCAACGCTTTGGAGTCAGAATGTTGAATAAGACAATCATTGTTCCATGTATGCATGGTGTTGAAATATCATACATAATTATTGTCTGATTAAGATTTCTGTACTAATGTAACAATGGATGTGGAAATGGCCTTTTACATTGTAGAACCAGTTACTAATGCTATAGTTCTATTAACTTTGTTGACTTAAACATGAGATAATATGGTGACAATGGTGTAGTCTGTGTGTAACGGTTAGCGGTTATGATATGAAGGTTTGGCGTACACACAGACAGCTGATGTGTTATGCACTGGATTCCACAAGCAAAGAGAAAAGGTGAGCGAGGAGGAGAGCGCATAGATGTGAGAAGGAATTACGCGCAAAGTGATCATGCTGTTTGAATGTGGCAGCTATGAAAGTGAACTGTGTTTTGCGTGTGATCAGGGGGTGTATTCATTCTGCCGATTCTGTTGAAAAACGTTTCTTAAACGGAAGCAAACAGAATGAAATAGGGATAAACATACCTGAATTTGTCCAATAGAAACTCTCGTTTGTAGCCGTTGGACTAATGACTACACCCGAGATCAGCTAGATGCAGGCAAGAGTGTACAAGGCCGTATTGAATGTGTCACTGTCACCTTGATTACAAAAAATGTACTTGACCTGTCCACCTACGTTGTAAACTTTCATTAATAGGCTAGGTTGTAGCAAACTCATGATGGGTATAGGGAAATTTGAGTATCATGTAGTAGCCTAAACCTATTGTTGTTACATTGAGCTGGGTGAATGGAATTTGAATGACAGTCATACAATATGCTGTAATAGAAATAAGGCCATGCTCATAAAGAAATGTATCGTCCTCCCTCATCTTAAACGACACCTGTCATCACTAGTGTATATAATATTAATTGTATTATTATTATTGTCTCATTCACACCTGCACTGTTGGAGCTTAAGAATTTCCCTGTACATTGCAACTACATTTGCAAACCTGAATGTGACTAACTATTTTTCCATGTGTCTGTCTTTCTACCATCTCTTCCTTTCTGAGTGGAGTGCCCTCGTTTCAGGGTGTGTTAAAGGAGGTCTGGGGAGGAGGAGGGGAGCGGAGGGGGAGGCATGCATGGGAGCACTCTGCTGTTGCCGTGTGAACGGAGCTCTATTGTCCTAGGAACCTTTCAGAGTGGCTTCCCTGAGGCCCTTGCACACCCACTCCCTCACTAACTCACTCTCCACACACACACACACACACACACACACACACACACACACACACACACACACACACACACACACACACACACACACACACACACACACACACACACACACACCATATACACACATGATTTACACACACACACACACACACACACACACACACACACACACACACACACACACACACACACACACGTTCCCTTCCTCTCTCCCCTTCCTTTCATTTGCCTCCCCACCCCAACCTCTTAATTATCTCCCCATTGTCACCAGACAAGAACCAATACAACTCACAGCATATGTTAACTATACTCAGAACTTCCAAGCAGAGCAGACCAACACATTTCACAGACTAGCGTTTTTCTATAATACTGTAGGCCTGGTTCCATATGCAAACCATGGCGCTATCTCTTTAACAGCATGCCTAATTAGCTGTTTTCAGTGAGTTTTGTGGCAGCAGACGGTGATGGAGTAATTTCTCCTATGTTGTCCCTTATTGGTTTATGGCTGTAAGCAGGGCAGGGGGTATTGGACCGAGGCCAGCGGAGGACTCTGCTGTAGCCTTGTGGGGAGGTTGCTACTTGGTGGTCAGAAATGACTATTTTCTCTGTCAACACCATCAAAGGGTCTAGCCTCGCAGTTAAGATTGTTGGGCCAGTAACCGAAAGGTCGCTGGTTCAAATCCCTGAGCCCGCAAGTTGGAATACTATGCCATTCTGCCCTTGAGCAAGGCAGTTAGCCCCAAACAACAATTGCTCCCGGGCACCAATGACCTGGACATTGATTAAGGTAGCCAACCGCACCTCTCTGATTCAGAGGGGTTGGGTTAAATGCGCAAGACACATTTTGGTGGAATTCATTCAGTTGTGCAACTGACTAGATAGATATCACCTTTCCCTTCACAAAACGCCCTATTCATCAATGACACACATAGCCTAGCATACTAAATCTGAAATGAAGTGCATGACTAAGGGGTCAGCTTTGCTGTTGGGAGTGTGGCCCCCAGCAGTTCCTCAAGCTGTGGCTGTATTGTTCTTCTGCTGCTCCTCTGGGAGGACAGGGAGTAGAGATGATACACTGTGAGGAACAGGAAGCTGAAGCCGGGCGGAGGCCGCAAAAACAGGAAGCAGGAAGAGGCCCAGATAAGATGGCCGCTCCGATGCTTTCTGAGATCCCTTTTTCATCTGCTATAGAAGCTGCCCTTAGACTCAGATCTAGGATCAGCTTAGCCTCCTCAGATCCTGATTTTAACCATTCCAGGGAAGATGCTAACCTCACCTTAGATTAGTGTCAAGGAATGGGCAACCTGATCCTTAGTATGGTCTGAACTATCAAGGGAATGGGTCTCAGCGTGCACGCCACAGGAGAGTGAGTGTGTGTGTTTGGGCAGTTGACCCTACATCTGGGGCAGTGGTAAGGCTGGAAAGCATTAGCTGGACTGTAGCTTATTTTCCTAATACCTTCATCTGTCTGCCGATGGCCTGCTACTGTTTACTACTACAGTCTGGACGGGTCACAGTTGTATGCCCAGTCTCTTTAACCCTGTTTCTAAGAATAGGATTGTGTGTTTGTTAGTGTGTGGTAATACGTCTGGCCATGTGACTATCTGTGTGTGTGTGTGTGTGTGTTTGTGTTTATACTACTTACCATACTTGCAATAGTTATAACTTAAAACAAAAATTGTCTGTAAGTACGTCCTTTATGTAAGTACAGTGTGTCATATATCATATGTATTGTGTGTCCTGTGCTTCTCTCTAGGTGTGACAGTGTGAGGCATCACCATGCCTCTGGTGAAGAGGAACATCGACCCGCGCCACCTGTGCCGGGGGGCGTTGCCAGAGGGCTTAGGCAGTGAACTGGAGTGTGTGATGAACAACACCCTCTCCTCCATCATCCGCCAGCTCAGCAGCCTGAGTAACACACACACAGAGCACACACACACACACACACTCTCTCTCAGAGCACTAACCACACACTACAAACAACTTCATACGCTTTATACCAGTGTGTCAACAGTAACATATATCATTATCATTGCCCTCTTCCACACCTATGAATAACATGCTTATTCTCCTCAAATTGTATTAATCCTCACTATATGAGATATGTTACAATCACCAAGTGAGTTAACCCTATTGGCGCAATGGGTAGGGTGTTTGCCTTTCACCCCAGCGACCCAGGTTCGCTTCCCTGCCCCACCGTTCACTACAATATTATACTATTTCACAGTTGCATTAAAATACTCTCTCATCACTATCTCCTAGTTATCTTGCTGCAGTGCACACTGCACAGTCCTGTTTGACGTTGATAAGAAGATGATGTAGTGTTTAATCCTGGAGCAGTGATTGATTTGTGAGGATCAGACCTACAGGTCGCTAGGTCAAGACTCTGTCATCATAGACCCACAGGAGGATGTAATCCTGTTTAGATATTTCCGCTAGAATACATTCAGAATATGTGTGTGTGTTTGGGTGTACTGCGGTATATTAAACAGAGTGACTATGACGTAAGGGGGAGGAGCCTGAATACCCTGGCTGTTCCCATGACACAACCAATATCATGTCCTGTGGAATATATTGACATATTCTTTCCTCCCTTATATCCAGTATCCAACCACCACTGCTCCCCCTCTCGCTTTCTCTCGACCCTCCCTTTCTTGCTTTCTACGTCTTCCTCATACTCTGTTTTCTTCCCTCCCCCAACTCTGTCCCTCTCTCTTTTTCTGCTTTCTCTCTTTCTGTCTCGCTTTCTGTCTCTCTTTCTTTCTTTCTTTCTTTCTTTCTTTCTCTCTCTCTCTCTCTCTCTCTCTCTCTCTCTCTCTCTCTCTCTCTCTCTCTCTCTCTCTCTCTCTCTCTCTCTCTCTCTCTCTCTCTCTCTCTCTCTCTCTCTCTCTCTCTCTCTCTCTCTCTCTCTCTCTCTCTCTCTCTCTCTCTCTCTCTCTGTCATTGTGAGAGTTCTTGTGGTGGGAGTGGGCCTTTCAGCAGCTGCTGTGTGGGATAAATATAAATGACTAGGTACAAAGGCCTGGAAGGTCTGAGCTAGGGACAGGAGGTGTGTGGGGGTGTGTATCCGTGTGTGTATGTATCCGTGTGTGTGTGTGTGTATCCGTGTGTGTGTGGAGGTGGACTGAATGTCAGAACCATGAATGGAGGTCAGAGTTGATGGAACTCAGCATGCTAGATCTCCTTCCTTCCTCTAGATAGAGGTCATTATCTCAGTATGGTGACAGAAATAGTCTAGATGTTTCTCCAGAGGTCATCCGGTCAGTATGGTGACAGAAATAGTCTAGATGTTTCTCCAGAGGTCATCCTGTCAGTATGGTGACAGAAATAGTCTAGATGTTTCTCCAGAGATCATCCTGTCAGTATGGTGACAGAAATAGTCTAGATGTTTCTCCAGAGATCATCCTGTCAGTATGGTGACAGAAATAGTCTAGATTGTTCTCCAGAGGTCATCCTGTCAGTATGGTGACAGAAATAGTCTAGATGTTTCTCCAGAGGTCATCCTGTCATTATGGTGACATAAAATAGTCTAGATGTTTCTCCAGAGGTCATCCTGTCAGTATGGTGACATAAAATAGTCTAGATGTTTCTCCAGAGGTCATCCTGTCAGTATGGTGACATAAAATAGTCTAGATGTTTCTCCAGAGGTCATCCTGTCAGTATGGTGACATAAAATAGTCTAGATGTTTCTCCAGAGGTCATCCTGTCATTATGGTGACATAAAATAGTCTAGATGTTTCTCCAGAGGTCATCCTGTCAGTATGGTGACAGAAATAGTCTAGATGTTTCTCCAGAGGTCATCCTGTCATTATGGTGACATAAAATAGTCTAGATGTTTCTCCAGAGGTCATCCTGTCAGTATGGTGACAGAAATAGTCTAGATGTTTCTCCAGAGGTCATCCTGTCAGTATGGTGACATAAAATAGTCTAGATGTTTCTCCAGAGGTCATCCTGTCATTATGGTGACATAAAATAGTCTAGATGTTTCTCCAGAGGTCATCCTGTCAGTATGGTGACAGAAATAGTCTAGATGTTTCTCCAGAGGTCATCCTGTCATTATGGTGACATAAAATAGTCTAGATGTTTCTCCAGAGGTCATCCTGTCATTATGGTGACATAAAATAGTCTAGATGTTTCTCCAGAGGTCATCCTGTCAGTATGGTGACAGAAATAGTCTAGATGTTTCTCCAGAGGTCATCCTGTCATTATGGTGACATAAAATAGTCTAGATGTTTCTCCAGAGGTCATCCTGTCATTATGGTGACATAAAATAGTCTAGATGTTTCTCCAGAGGTCATCCTGTCAGTATGGTGACAGAAATAGTCTATATTGTGCGTGTGCATTCATGTTTGCGTTTGACACACAAAAGTTCAACGTTGTTAAAACGTATTGATGCTGACCTAAACAGACTTGCTCTAGCAAAGATTGATTGCTGTGTATTTTTCCTCTCGGACCTTCCCTGACAGTGATGCCCTGGTCTATTTTTTAGTTACATTTGTTACCAGAAGAATGGCAGAAAGAGAATTGATAGTACCAATCTTCAAGTCCATCTCAGTTGGTTTCCCCTACCTGTCTGACGCCAAACACTAGTCTCAATGTCAACAGTGAAGAGGCGACTCTGGGATGCTGGCCTTCTAGGCAGAGTTTCAAAGAAAAAGCCATATCTCAGACTGGCAAATAAAAAGAAAAGATTAAGATGGGCAAAAGAACACAGACACTGGACAGAGGAACTCTGCCTAGAAGGCCAGCATCTCAGCGTCGCCTCTTCAATCCTGTTGACGTTGAGACTGGTGTTTTGCGGGTACTATTTAATGATGCTGCCGATTGAGGATACGTGAGTCGTCTGTTTCTCAAACTAGTCACTAATGTACTTGTCCTCTTGCTCGGTTGTGCACCGGGGCCTCCCACTCCTCTTTCTATTCTGGTTAGAGACCGTTTGCGCTGTTCTGTGAAGGGGAGTAGTACACAGCGTTGTACAAGATCTTCAGTTTCTTGGCAATTTCTCGCATGGAAAAGTTACACCAGAGTTTCAGAAGAAAGGTCTTTGTTTCTGGCCATTTTGAGCCTGTAATCGAACACACAAATGCTGATTCTGCAGATACTCAACTAATCTAAAGAAGGCCAGTTTAATTGCTTATTTAATCAGAACAACAGTTTTCAGCTGTGCTAACATAATAGCAAAATGGTTTTCTAATGATCAATTAGCCTTTTAAAATTATAAACTTGGATTAGCTAACACAGCGTGCCATTGGAACACAGGAGTGATGGTTGCTGATAATGGGCCTCTGTACGCCTATATAGATATTCCATAAAATGTGCCGTTTCCAGCTACAATAGTCATTTACAACATTAACAATGTCTACACTGTATTTCTGACAATTTTATGTTATTTTAATGGACAAAAAATATGCTTTTCTTTCAAAAACAAGGAAATGTCTAAGTGACCCCAAACTTTTGAATGGTAGTATATAAACTGAGCAAAAAAATAAACATCCTCTCACTGTCAACTGCATTTATTTTCAGCAAATTTTCAGCAAACTTTCAGCAAAAATTTGTATGAACATAACAAAATGTAACAACTGAGACAAACTAAACAAGTTCCACAGACATGTGACTAACAGAAATGGACTAATGTGTCCTTGAACAAAGGGAGGGGACAAAATCAAAAGTAACAGTCAGTATCTGGTGTGGCCACCAGCTGCATTAGGTACCTCAGTACATCTCCAGTTCTTGCTGTGAGATGTTATCCCACTCTTCCACCAAAGCACCTGCAAGTTCCGGGACATTTCTGGGGGGAATGACCCTAGCCCTCACCCGCCGATCCAACAGGTCCCAGACGTGAACAATGGGATTGAGATCCGGGCTCTTCGATGGCCATGGCAGAACACTGACATTCCTGTATTGCAGGAAATCAAGCGCAGAATGAGAAGTAAAGCTGGTGGCATTGTCATGCTGGAGGGTCATGTCAGGATGAGCCTGTAGGAAAGGTACCACATGAGGGAGGAGGACGTCTTCCCTGTAACGCACCGCGTTGAGATTTCCTGCAATGACAACAAGCTCAGTCCGATGATGCTGTGACACACCACTCCAGACCATAACGGACCCTCCACCTCCACATTCGATCCCGTTCCAGAGTACAGGCCTCGGTGTAACGCTTATTCCTTTGACGATAAACGCAAATCCGACTATCACCCCTGGTGAGACAAAACCGTGACTCATCAGTGAAGAGCACTTTTTGCCAGTGCTGTCTGGTCCAGCTACGGTGGGTTTGTGCCCATAGGCGACGTTGTTGCCGTTGATGTCTGGTGAGGACCTGCCTTACAACAGGCCTACAAGCCCTCAGTCCAGCCTCTCTCAGCTTATTGTGGACAGTCTGAGCGCTGATGGAGGGATTGAGCGTTCCTGGTGTAACTCGGGAAGTTGTTGTTGCCATCCTGTACCTGTCCCGCAGGTGTGATGTTTGGATGTACCGATCCTGTGCAGGTGTTGTAACAAGTGTTCTGCCAATGCAAGGACTATCAGCTGTCCGTCCTGTCTCCCTGTAGCGCTGTCTTAGTCGTCTCACAGTATGGACATTGCAATTTATTGCCCTGGCCACATCTGCAGTCCTCATGCCTCCTTGCAGCATGCCTAAGGCACGTTCATGCAGATGAGCAAGGACCCTGGGCATCTTTCTTTTGGTGTTTTTTCAGAGTAAGTAGAAAGGCCTCTTTAGTGTCCTCTAAGTTTTCATAACTGTGACCTTAATTGCCTACCGTCTGTAAGCTGTTAGTGTCTTAACGACTGTTCCACAGGTGCATGTTCATTAATTGTTTATGGTTCATTGAACAAGCATGGGAAAAAGTGTTTAAAACCTTTACAATGAAGATCTGTGAAGTCATTTGGATTTTTACAAATCCAGGGTCCTGAAAGGGGGACTTTTTCTTCTTTTTTTGCTGAGTTTATATATGTACGTATGTATTTATTTACAGTTGAAGTCGGAAGTTTGCATACACCTTAGCCAAATGCATTTAAACACAGTTTTTAACAATTCCTGACATTTAATCAGAGTAAAAATGCATTGTCTTAGGTCAGTTAGGATCACCACTTTATTTTAAGAATGTGAAATTTCAGAATAATAGTAGAGAGAATGATTTATTTCAGCTTTTATTTCTTTCATTACATTCCCAGTGGGTCAGAAGTTTACATGCACTCAATTAGTATTTGGTAGCATTGCCTTTAAATTGTTTATCTTGGGTCACACGTTTCAGGTAGCCTTCCACAAGCTTCCCACAATAAGTTGGGTGAATTTTGGCCCTTTCCTCCTGACAGAGCTGGTGGATCTGAGTCAGGTTTTTAGGCCTCCTTGCTCGCACACACTTTTTCAGTTCTGCCCACACATTTTCTATAGGATTGAGGTCAGGGCTTTGTGATGGCCACTCTAATACCTTGACTTTGTTGTCCTTAAGCCATTTTTCCACAACTTTGGAAGTGTGCTTGGGGTCATTGTCCATTTGGAAGACCAATTTGCAACCAAGCTGTAACTTCCTGACTGATGTCTTGAGATGCTGCTTCAATATATCCACATAATTTTCCTCCCTCATGATGCCATCTATTTTGTGAAGTGCACCAGTCCCTCCTGCAGCAAAGCACCCCCACAACATGATGCTCCCAACCCCGTGCTTCACGGTTGGGATGGTGTTCTTCGGCTTGCAAGCCTCCCCCTTTTTCCTCCAAACATAACGATGCTCATTATGGCCATTTTAGTTTCATCAGACCAGAGGACATTTCTCCAAAAAGTACCATCTTTGTCCCCATGTGCAGTTGCAAACCGTAGTCTGGCTTTTTTATGGCGGTTTTGGATCAGTGGCTTCTTCCTTGCTGAGCGGCCTTTCAGGTTATGTCGATATAGGACACGTTTTACTGTGGATATAGATACTTGTGTACCTGTTTCCTCCAGTATCTTCACAAGGTCCTTTGCTGTTGTTCTGGGATTGATTTGCACTTTTCGCACCAAAGTACGTTCATCTCTAGGAGACAGAACGGGTCTCCTTCCTGAGCGGTATGACGGCTGCGTGGTCCCATGGTGTTTATACTTGCGTACTATTGTTTGTACAGATGAACGTGGTACCTTCAGGCATTTGGAAATTGCTCCCAAGGATGAACCAGACTTGTGGAGGTCTACAATATTTTTTCTGAGTTCTTGGCTGATTTCTTTTGATTTTCCCATGATGTCAAGCAAATAAGCACTGTGTTGAAAGGTAGGCCTTAAAATACATCCACAGGTACACCTCCAATTGACTCAAAGGATGTCAATTAGCCTATCAGAAGCTTCTAAAGCCATGACATAATTTTCTGGAATTTTCCAAGCTGTTTAAAGGCACAGTCAACTTAGTGTTAGTAAACGTCTGACCCACTGGAATTGTGATACAGTGAATTATAAGTGAAATAATCTGTCTGTAAACAATTTTTGGGAAAATGAAAGTAAATGTCCTAACCGACTTGCCAAAACTATAGTTTGTTAACAAGACATTTGTGGAGTGGTTGAACAACTAGTTTTAATGACTCCAAACTAAGTGTATGTAAACTTCTGACTTCAACTGTATGTGTAACAGTTCAGCATCCGTCCCTCTCCTCGCCCCTACCTGGGCTTGAACCAGGGACCTTCTGCACACATCAACAACTGCCTCTCACGAAGCATCATTACCCATCGCTCCACAAAAGCCACGTTCCTTGCAGAGCAAGGGGAACAACTACTTCAAGGTCTCAGAGCGAGTGACGTCACCGATTGAAATGCTTTTTGCGCACTAACTAGCTTGCCATTTCACATCGGTAACACACACACACACACACACACACACACACACACACACACACACACACACACACACACACACACACACACACATACACACATACACACATACACACATACATACATACATACATACATACATACATACATACATACATACATACATACATACACTTATATGCTACCGGTCAGAAGTTTTAGAACACCAACTCATTCAGGGTTTATTTTATATTTGTACTATTTTCTACATTGTAGAATAATAGTGAAGACACAGAACTATGAAATAACCCATATGGAATGATGTAGTAACCAAAAACGTGTGAAACAAATTCTTCAAATAGCCACCCTTTGCCTAGATGACAGCTTTGCACACTCTTAGCATTATCTCAACCAGCTTCATGAGGTAGTCACCTGGAATGCAACAGGTGTGCCTTCTTAAGTTATTTTGTGGTACACTGTACCAGTAAAACGTTTGGACACATCTACTCATTCCAGGGTTTTTCTTTATTTTTATATGTTCTACATTGGGATCATAGCGTTCACCTGGATTCACCTTGTCAGTCTGTCACGCAGTTTATATACTGTCATTATAAAGAGAGCAGTTGTCTATAGTTATCTCAATGTGCAGTACATAGTAGACATAGTATGCATAATTTAGTGCACCATGATGTCATGCTAACCACATGATCCATCTGTCTACTCTTGTACTGCAGGTAAACATGCGGAGGACATCTTCGGAGAGCTGTTCAACGAGGCCAACACGTTCTACCTGAGAGCCAACTCCCTGCAGGACCGCATCGACCGCCTGGCCGTCAAGGTCACCCAGCTGGACTCCACTGTGGAGGAAGGTGAGACAGGGGTTAGAGGTCACAGGAAATAGGAAGTGACATCGTTACTCGTTGACATAGCGATAGTGTAAAAGTGATGAAATTGAGGATATATAAATACTTCTCTCACACCCTGTCTATCCCCCTCTCCCTAAACCCTCTCTCTCACACCCTATCTATCCCCCTCTCTCTCACACCCTGTCTATCCCCCTCTCTCTCACACCCTATCTATCCCCCTCTCTCTCACACCCTGTCTATCCCTCTCTCTCTCACACCCTGTCTATCCCTCTCTCTCTCACACCCTGTCTATCCCCCTCTCTCTCACACCCTGTCTATCCCCCTCTCCCTAACCCTCTCTCTCACACCCTGTCTATCCCCCTCTCCATAACCCTCTCTCTCACACCCTGTCTATCCCCCTCTCCCTAACCCTCTCTCTCACACCCTGTCTATCCCCCTCTCCAAAACCCTCTCTCTCACACCCTGTCTATCCCCCTCTCCCTAACCCTCTCTCTCACACCCCGTCTATCCCCCTCTCCCTAACCCTCTCTCTCACACCCTGTCTATCCCCCTCTCTCTCACCCTGTCTATCCCCCTCTCCCTAAACCCTCTCTCTCACACCCTGTCTATCCCCCTCTCCCTAAACCCTCTCTCTCACACCCTGTCTATCCCCCTCTCTCTCACACCCTGTCTATCCCCCTCTCCCTAACCCTCTCTCTCACACCCTGTCTATCCCCCTCTCCATAACCCTCTCTCTCACACCCTGTCTATCCCCCTCTCCCTAACCCTCTCTCTCACACCCTGTCTATCCCCCTCTCCCTAACCCTCTCTCTCACACCCTGTCTATCCCCCTCTCCCTAACCCTCTCTCACACCCTGTCTATCCCCCTCTCCCTAACCCTCTCTCTCACACCCTGTCTATCCCCCTCTCCATAACCCTCTCTCTCACACCCTGTCTATCCCCCTCTCCCTAACCCTCTCTCTCACACCCTGTCTATCCCCCTCTCCCTAACCCTCTCTCTCACACCCTGTCTATCCCCCTCTCCCTAACCCTCTCTCTCACACCCTGTCTATCCCCCTCTCCCTAACCCTCTCTCTCACACCCTGTCTATCCCCCTCTCCATAACCCTCTCTCTCACACCCTGTCTATCCACCTCTCCCTAACCCTCTCTCTCACACCCTGTCTATCCCCCTCTCCCTAACCCTCTCTCTCACACCCTGTCTATCCCCCTCTCCATAACCCTCTCTCTCACACCCTGTTTATCCCCCTCTCCCTAACCCTCTCTCTCACACCCTGTCTATCCCCCTCTCCCTAACCCTCTCTCTCACACCCTGTCTATCCCCCTCTCCCTAACCCTCTCTCTCACACCCTGTCTATCCCCCTCTCCATAACCCTCTCTCTCACACCCTGTTTATTCCCCTCTCCCTAACCCTCTCTCTCACACCCTGTCTATCCCCCTCTCCCTAACCCTCTCTCTCACACCCTGTCTATCTCCCTCTCTCTCACACCCTGTCTATCCCCCTCTCCCTAACCCTCTCTCACACCCTGTCTATCCCCCTCTCCCTAACCCTCTCTCTCACACCCTGTCTATCCCCCTCTCTCTCACACCCTGTCTATCCCCCTCTCCATAACCCTCTCTCTCACACCCTGTCTATCCCCCTCTCCCTAACCCTCTCTCTCACACCCTGTCTATCCCCCTCTCTCTCACACCCTGTCTATCCCCCTCTCCCTAACCCTCTCTCTCACACCCTATCTATCCCCCTCTCTCACACCCTGTCTATCCCCCTCTCCATAACCCTCTCTCTCACACCCTGTCTATCCCCCTCTCTCTCACACCCTGTCTATCCCCCTCTCCCTAACCCTCTCTCTCGCACCCTGTCTATCTATCCCCCTCTCCCTAACCCTCTCTCACACCCTGTCTATCCCCCTCTCCCTAACCCTCTCTCTCACACCCTGTCTATCCCCCTCTCTCTCACACCCTGTCTATCCCCTCTCCCTAACCCTCTCTCTCACACCCTGTCTATCCCCCTCTCTCACACCCTGTCTATCCCCCTCTCCATAACCCTCTCTCTCACACCCTGTCTATCCCCCTCTCTCTCACACCCTGTCTATCCCCCTCTCCCTAACCCTCTCTCTCGCACCCTGTCTATCTATCCCCCTCTCCCTAACCCTCTCTCACACCCTATCTATCCCCCTCTCTCTCACACCCTGTCTATCCCCCTCTCTCTCACACCCTATCTATCCCCCTCTCTCTCACACCCTGTCTATCCCCCTCTCTCTCACACCCTGTCTATCCCCCTCTCTCTCACACCCTGTCTATCCCCCTCTCCATAACCCTCTCTCTCACACCCTGTCTATCCCCCTCTCTCTCACACCCTGTCTATCCCCCTCTCCCTAACCCTCTCTCTCGCACCCTGTCCATCTATCCCCCTCTCCCTAACCCTCTCTCACACCCTGTCTATCCCCCTCCCTCCCTAACCCTCTCTCTCACACCCTGTCTATCCCCCTCTCTCTCACACCCTGTCTATCCCCCTCTCTCTCACACCCTGTCTATCCCCCTCTCCCTAACCCTCTCTCTCACACCCTGTCTATCCCCCTCTCCCTAACCCTCTCTCTCACACCCTGTCTATCCCCCTCTCCCTAACCCTCTCTCTCACACCCTGTCTATCCCCCTCTCCCTAACCCTCTCTCTCACACCCTGTCTATCCCCCTCTCCCTAACCCTCTCTCTCACACCCTGTCTATCCCCCTCTCCCTAACCCTCTCTCTCACACCCTGTCTATCCCCCTCTCCCTAACCCTCTCTCTCACACCCTGTCTATCCCCCTCTCCCTAACCCTCTCTCTCACACCCTGTCTATCCCCCTCTCCCTAACCCTCTCTCTCACACCCTGTCTATCCCCCTCTCCCTAACCCTCTCTCTCACACCCTGTCTATCCCCCTCTCCCTAACCCTCTCCTTCTATTTATGTGTCCTCTTTCTCTGTCCTCAGTCTCTCTGCAGGACATCAACATGAAGAAGGCTTTTAAGAGCAGTACCGCCCAGGACCAGCAGGTGGTATCCACGAGGAGCGTTCCCATCCCTGTCAAGGAGATGTACAACCTGAGTAACAAACCTCCACCTCTCAACATCCTCTCCAAATATAGGTGTGTTCTCTCCCCCTCCCTTTCTATGATCTGTCTAATGTTTCCTACCCAGGGCAGTCTTAACCCAGAGTCAAATTCCTCACCTGATCTTGTTTTGTAGTCTCATAATAGAATGTTGTGGACTTCATTTCCCACAAACCCTGACCCGCGTTTGCCCTTTGACCCTGTAGGGATGACCACAAGGAGGGGCTGAAGTTCTACACTGACCCCTCCTACTTCTTCGACCTGTGGAGAGAGAAGATGCTGCGGGACACGGAAGACAAGAGGAAGGAGAAGAGGAAGAACAAAGTAAGCAAAACAATCTCTCCCTTCTTCTCTTTCTCTTCCTCCTCCGTCTCCACTAATATGTGTCTCCTCGCAGGAGCAGAAGCGTTGTGTGGATGGGACGTTGCAGAGGGAGGTGAAGAAGGTGCGTAAGGCTCGGAACCGTCGCCAGGAGTGGAATATGTTGGCCCTGGATAAGGAGCTGAGGCCTGACCACCACCACACACACTCTCTCCACCGGGGGGCCACCTGCGAGGGATCACTATCCCCTGAGATGAGGCCAGTCCAAATACACACAGTTACATACATACTGCATGATGAGGTCAATGAAAAGTTGACATGAAACAAAGATTCTTTAATAAGATGACATATCAAATGTATGGAATAAGTCGAAATAAGGGGTTTCCCCCAGTGGAAATAAGGGGTTTCCCCCAGTGGAAATAAGGGGTTTCCCCTAGTGGAAATAAGGGGTTTCCTCCAGTGGAAATAAGGGTTTTCACCCAGTGGAAATAAGGGGTTTCCCCCCAGTGGAAATAAGGGGTTTGCCCCCAGTGGAAATAAGGGGTTTGCCCCCCAGTGGAAATAAGGGGTTTCCCCCCCAGTGGAAATAAGGGTTTCCCCCAGTGGAAATAAGGGGTTTCCCCCCAGTGGAAATAAGGGGTTTCCCCCCAGTGGAAATAAGGGGTTTCCCCCCAGTGGAAATAAGGGGTTTCCCCCAGTACTATGATCATTTTGTCTCTGTCAGCTGTTCAAGGAGACGTGACAGTCCTCTTACTCCCCCTGCTGGCCATTCTGTAAAATGTTGTCTCCATCGCCCTACCTTTCTCTCTTAGGGGTCTTGGACCTGACCACCACCAACGCCACTACCCTCACTCAACCAATCATGCTGGTCACGCCCACACGTACTCCGGCCCACCTCCCAGTCTCCTGGCTGCTCAGCTGGCTGCTCAGGGAAACGCCACTCTGGACCATGCCTACAGGGGATACAACCTGGGTCACCCCCACAATGCTCCACCCCGTCTCCCTCCCATTGAGAACATGAATGGATCCATGTCTCTACGACCTGTGGACTACAGGTCAGTGAGTGCACATGAATAAACACACTGGCAGACAGATTGATGCATATATGCACTCAAATAAACATGAACATTCATTGACATGTGCACAGGGACACCAAACAAACCCATGTACGCTCTTTTGTTGGGGCTCTTCCCCAGCTCCAGGGTTTGTTGTGTGTGCTATTGTGCTATTGGTTTGGATTAGATCTGATGATGAACAACAGGCTTTACCCTCTCTGGGGTTTAGCAGTTGGCTCTGTAATGTACTGTCATCCCATACAAGCCAAGTACTGCACTGGTACACTCAAAACCCAAACACGGTCCTCTGCTTTGGTCTTGACATGACTCGTCTGTGACCTGTCGAACTCTGATAATAATTCCACCCTGTTCTTCTTGAACTTGTCAGACGATGTTGGTATGGTAGGATTGTCATGGTTACATGTGAGATGTTGGTACGGTAGGATTATCATGGTTACATGTGAGATGTTGGTACGGTAGGATTATCATGGTTACATGTGAGATGTTGGTACGGTAGGATTATCATGGTTACATGTGAGATGTTGGTATGGTAGGATTATCATGGTTACATGTGAGATGTTGGTACGGTAGGATTATCATGGTTACATGTGAGATGTTGGTATGGTAGGATTATCATGGTTACATGTGAGATGTTGGTACGGTAGGATTATCATGGTTACATGTGAGATGTTGGTACGGTAGGATTATCATGGTTACATGTGAGATGTTGGTACGGTAGGATTATCATGGTTACATGTGAGATGTTGGTACGGTAGGATTATCATGGTTATATGTGAGATGTTGGTATGGTAGGACTATCATGGTTACATGTGAGATGTTGGTACGGTAGGATTATCATGGTTATATGTGAGATGTTGGTACGGTAGGATTATCATGGTTACATGTGAGATGTTGGTATGGTAGGATTATCATGGTTATATGTGAGATGTTGGTATGGTAGGATTATCATGGTTATATGTGAGATGTTGGTATGGTAGGATTATCATGGTTATATGTGAGATGTTGGTATGGTAGGATTATCATGGTTACATGTGAGATGTTGGTATGGTAGGATTATCATGGTTATATGTTAGATGTTGGTATGGTAGGATTATCATGGTTATATGTGAGATGTTGGTATGGTAGGATTATCATGGTTATATGTTAGATGTTGGTATGGTAGGATTATCATGGTTACATGTGAGATGTTGGTATGGTAGGATTGTCATGGTTATATGTGAGATGTTGGTACGGTAGGATTATCATGGTTATATGTTAGATGTTGGTACGGTAGGATTGTCATGGTTACATGTGAGATGTTGGTACGGTAGGATTATCATGGTTACATGTGAGATGTTGGTATGGTAGGATTATCATGGTTACATGTGAGATGTTGGTATGGTAGGATTATCATGGTTATATGTGAGATGTTGGTACGGTAGGATTATCATGGTTACATGTGAGATGTTGGTACGGTAGGATTATCATGGTTATATGTGAGATGTTGGTACGGTAGGATTATCATGGTTACATGTGAGATGTTGGTACGGTAGGATTATCATGGTTATATGTGAGATGTTGGTATGGTAGGATTGTCATGGTTATATGTGAGATGTTGGTATGGTAGGATTATCATGGTTATATGTGAGATGTTGGTATGGTAGGATTATCATGGTTATATGTGAGATGTTGGTATGGTAGGATTATCATGGTTATATGTGAGATGTTGGTATGGTAGGATTATCATGGTTATATGTGAGATGTTGGTATGGTAGGATTATCATGGTTATATGTGAGATGTTGGTATGGTAGGATTATCATGGTTATATGTGAGATGTTGGTACGGTAGGATTATCATGGTTACATGTGAGATGTTGGTATGGTAGGATTATCATGGTTACATGTGAGATGTTGGTACGGTAGGATTGTCATGGTTATATGTGAGATGTTGGTATGGTAGGATTATCATGGTTATATGTGAGATGTTGGTACGGTAGGATTGTCATGGTTACATGTGAGATGTTGGTACGGTAGGATTGTCATGGTTACATGTGAGATGTTGGTACGGTAGGATTATCATGGTTACATGTGAGATGTTGGTATGGTAGGATTATCATGGTTATATGTGAGATGTTGGTATGGTAGGATTATCATGGTTACATGTGAGATGTTGGTATGGTAGGATTATCATGGTTATATGTGAGATGTTGGTACGGTAGGATTATCATGGTTACATGTGAGATGTTGGTATGGTAGGATTATCATGGTTACATGTGAGATGTTGGTACGGTAGGATTGTCATGGTTATATGTGAGATGTTGGTATGGTAGGATTGTCATGGTTACATGTGAGATGTTGGTATGGTAGGATTGTCATGGTTACATGTGAGATGTTGGTACGGTAGGATTATCATGGTTATATGTGAGATGTTGGTACGGTAGGATTATCATGGTTACATGTGAGATGTTGGTATGGTAGGATTATCATGGTTATATGTTAGATGTTGGTATGGTAGGATTATCATGGTTATATGTGAGATGTTGGTATGGTAGGATTATCATGGTTACATGTGAGATGTTGGTATGGTAGGATTATCATGGTTATATGTTAGATGTTGGTATGGTAGGATTATCATGGTTATATGTGAGATGTTGGTACGGTAGGATTATCATGGTTATATGTGAGATGTTGGTACGGTAGGATTATCATGGTTACATGTGAGATGTTGGTATGGTAGGATTATCATGGTTATATGTGAGATGTTGGTATGGTAGGATTATCATGGTTACATGTGAGATGTTGGTATGGTAGGATTATCATGGTTACATGTGAGATGTTGGTATGGTAGGATTGTCATGGTTATATGTGAGATGTTGGTACGGTAGGATTATCATGGTTATATGTGAGATGTTGGTATGGTAGGATTATCATGGTTATATGTGAGATGTTGGTACGGTAGGATTATCATGGTTATATGTGAGATGTTGGTATGGTAGGATTATCATGGTTATATGTGAGATGTTGGTACGGTAGGATTATCATGGTTATATGTGAGATGTTGGTACGGTAGGATTATCATGGTTACATGTGAGATGTTGGTATGGTAGGATTATCATGGTTATATGTGAGATGTTGGTACGGTAGGATTATCATGGTTATATGTGAGATGTTGGTACGGTAGGATTATCATGGTTATATGTGAGATGTTGGTACGGTAGGATTATCATGGTTACATGTGAGATGTTGGTATGGTAGGATTATCATGGTTATATGTGAGATGTTGGTATGGTAGGATTATCATGGTTACATGTGAGATGTTGGTATGGTAGGATTATCATGGTTATATGTTAGATGTTGGTATGGTAGGATTATCATGGTTACATGTGAGATGTTGGTATGGTAGGATTATCATGGTTATATGTGAGATGTTGGTATGGTAGGATTATCATGGTTACATGTGAGATGTTGGTATGGTAGGATTATCATGGTTATATGTTAGATGTTGGTATGGTAGGATTATCATGGTTATATGTGAGATGTTGGTATGGTAGGATTATCATGGTTATATGTTAGATGTTGGTATGGTAGGATTATCATGGTTATATGTGAGATGTTGGTACGGTAGGATTATCATGGTTATATGTGAGATGTTGGTATGGTAGGATTATCATGGTTATATGTGAGATGTTGGTACGGTAGGATTATCATGGTTACATGTGAGATGTTGGTATGGTAGGATTATCATGGTTATATGTGAGATGTTGGTACGGTAGGATTATCATGGTTACATGTGAGATGTTGGTATGGTAGGATTATCATGGTTATATGTTAGATGTTGGTATGGTAGGATTATCATGGTTATATGTTAGATGTTGGTATGGTAGGATTATAATGGTTATATGTGAGATGTTGGTATGGTAGGATTATAATGGTTATATGTGAGATGTTGGTACGGTAGGATTATCATGGTTACATGTGAGATGTTGGTATGGTAGGATTATCATGGTTATATGTGAGATGTTGGTACGGTAGGATTATCATGGTTACATGTGAGATGTTGGTACGGTAGGATTATCATGGTTACATGTGAGATGTTGGTATGGTAGGATTATCATGGTTATATGTGAGATGTTGGTATGGTAGGATTATCATGGTTACATGTGAGATGTTGGTATGGTAGGATTATCATGGTTACATGTGAGATGTTGGTATGGTAGGATTATCATGGTTACATGTGAGATGTTGGTACGGTAGGATTATCATGGTTACATGTGAGATGTTGGTATGGTAGGATTATCATGGTTACATGTGAGATGTTGGTACGGTAGGATTATCATGGTTACATGTGAGATGTTGGTACGGTAGGATTATCATGGTTACATGTGAGATGTTGGTATGGTAGGATTATCATGGTTATATGTGAGATGTTGGTACGGTAGGATTGTCATGGTTACATGTGAGATGTTGGTACGGTAGGATTATCATGGTTACATGTGAGATGTTGGTACGGTAGGATTATCATGGTTATATGTGAGATGTTGGTACGGTAGGATTATCATGGTTACATGTGAGATGTTGGTACGGTAGGATTATCATGGTTACATGTGAGATGTTGGTATGGTAGGATTATAATGGTTACATGTGAGATGTTGGTACGGTAGGATTATCATGGTTATATGTGAGATGTTGGTACGGTAGGATTATCATGGTTACATGTGAGATGTTGGTACGGTAGGATTGTCATGGTTACATGTGAGATGTTGGTACGGTAGGATTATCATGGTTACATGTGAGATGTTGGTATGGTAGGATTATCATGGTTATATGTGAGATGTTGGTACGGTAGGATTATCATGGTTACATGTGAGATGTTGGTACGGTAGGATTATCATGGTTATATGTGAGATGTTGGTAAGGTAGGATTATCATGGTTACATGTGAGATGTTGGTACGGTAGGATTATCATGGTTACATGTGAGATGTTGGTATGGTAGGATTATCATGGTTATATGTGAGATGTTGGTACGGTAGGATTATCATGGTTACATGTGAGATGTTGGTACGGTAGGATTATCATGGTTATATGTGAGATGTTGGTACGGTAGGATTATCATGGTTATATGTGAGATGTTGGTACGGTAGGATTATCATGGTTATATGTGAGATGTTGGTACGGTAGGATTATCATGGTTATATGTGAGATGTTGGTACGGTAGGATTGTCATGGTTACATGTGAGATGTTGGTACGGTAGGATTGTCATGGTTACATGTGAGATGTTGGTACGGTAGGATTATCATGGTTACATGTGAGATGTTGGTACGGTAGGATTATCATGGTTACATGTGAGATGTTGGTACGGTAGGATTATCATGGTTATATGTGAGATGTTGGTACGGTAGGATTGTCATGGTTACATGTGAGATGTTGGTACGGTAGGATTATCATGGTTACATGTGAGATGTTGGTACGGTAGGATTATCATGGTTACATGTGAGATGTTGGTACGGTAGGATTATCATGGTTATATGTGAGATGTTGGTACGGTAGGATTGTCATGGTTACATGTGAGATGTTGGTACGGTAGGATTATCATGGTTACATGTGAGATGTTGGTACGGTAGGATTATCATGGTTATATGTGAGATGTTGGTATGGTAGGATTGTCATGGTTATATGTGAGATGTTGGTATGGTAGGATTGTCAAGGTTATATGTGAGATGTTGGTATGGTAGGATTATCATGGTTATATGTGAGATGTTGGTACGGTAGGATTATCATGGTTACATGTGAGATGTTGGTACGGTAGGATTATCATGGTTATATGTGAGATGTTGGTACGGTAGGATTATCATGGTTATATGTGAGATGTTGGTACGGTAGGATTATCATGGTTATATGTGAGATGTTGGTACGGTAGGATTATCATGGTTATATGTGAGATGTTGTATGGTAGGATTATCATGGTTATATGTGAGATGTTGGTACGGTAGGATTGTCATGGTTATATGTGAGATGTTGGTATGGTAGGATTGTCATGGTTATATGTGAGATGTTGGTATGGTAGGATTGTCATGGTTATATGTGAGATGTTGGTATGGTAGGATTATCATGGTTATATGTGAGATGTTGGTATGGTAGGATTGTCATGGTTACATGTGAGATGTTGGTACGGTAGGATTATCATGGTTACATGTGAGATGTTGGTACGGTAGGATTATCATGGTTATATGTGAGATGTTGGTACGGTAGGATTATCATGGTTACATGTGAGATGTTGGTACGGTAGGATTATCATGGTTATATGTGAGATGTTGGTACGGTAGGATTATCATGGTTACATGTGAGATGTTGGTACGGTAGGATTATCATGGTTACATGTGAGATGTTGGTACGGTAGGATTATCATGGTTATATGTGAGATGTTGGTACGGTAGGATTATCATGGTTACATGTGAGATGTTGGTATGGTAGGATTATCATGGTTACATGTGAGATGTTGGTACGGTAGGATTATCATGGTTACATGTGAGATGTTGGTACGGTAGGATTATCATGGTTACATGTGAGATGTTGGTACGGTAGGATTATCATGGTTACATGTGAGATGTTGGTATGGTAGGATTATCATGGTTATATGTGAGATGTTGGTACGGTAGGATTGTCATGGTTACATGTGAGATGTTGGTACGGTAGGATTATCATGGTTATATGTGAGATGTTGGTACGGTAGGATTATCATGGTTATATGTGAGATGTTGGTACGGTAGGATTATCATGGTTACATGTGAGATGTTGGTACGGTAGGATTATCATGGTTACATGTGAGATGTTGGTATGGTAGGATTATAATGGTTACATGTGAGATGTTGGTACGGTAGGATTATCATGGTTATATGTGAGATGTTGGTACGGTAGGATTATCATGGTTACATGTGAGATGTTGGTACGGTAGGATTGTCATGGTTACATGTGAGATGTTGGTACGGTAGGATTATCATGGTTACATGTGAGATGTTGGTACGGTAGGATTATCATGGTTATATGTGAGATGTTGGTAAGGTAGGATTATCATGGTTACATGTGAGATGTTGGTACGGTAGGATTATCATGGTTATATGTGAGATGTTGGTATGGTAGGATTATCATGGTTACATGTGAGATGTTGGTACGGTAGGATTATCATGGTTACATGTGAGATGTTGGTATGGTAGGATTATCATGGTTATATGTGAGATGTTGGTACGGTAGGATTATCATGGTTACATGTGAGATGTTGGTACGGTAGGATTATCATGGTTATATGTGAGATGTTGGTACGGTAGGATTATCATGGTTATATGTGAGATGTTGGTACGGTAGGATTATCATGGTTATATGTGAGATGTTGGTACGGTAGGATTATCATGGTTATATGTGAGATGTTGGTACGGTAGGATTGTCATGGTTACATGTGAGATGTTGGTACGGTAGGATTGTCATGGTTACATGTGAGATGTTGGTACGGTAGGATTATCATGGTTACATGTGAGATGTTGGTATGGTAGGATTGTCATGGTTATATGTGAGATGTTGGTATGGTAGGATTGTCATGGTTATATGTGAGATGTTGGTACGGTAGGATTATCATGGTTATATGTGAGATGTTGGTACGGTAGGATTATCATGGTTATATGTGAGATGTTGGTATGGTAGGATTATCATGGTTATATGTGAGATGTTGGTATGGTAGGATTGTCATGGTTATATGTGAGATGTTGGTATGGTAGGATTATCATGGTTATATGTGAGATGTTGGTATGGTAGGATTATCATGGTTATATGTGAGATGTTGGTATGGTAGGATTATCATGGTTATATGTGAGATGTTGGTACGGTAGGATTATCATGGTTATATGTGAGATGTTGGTATGGTAGGATTATCATGGTTATATGTGAGATGTTGGTATGGTAGGATTGTCATGGTTATATGTGAGATGTTGGTATGGTAGGATTGTCATGGTTATATGTGAGATGTTGGTATGGTAGGATTATCATGGTTATATGTGAGATGTTGGTACGGTAGGATTATCATGGTTATATGTGAGATGTTGGTACGGTAGGATTATCATGGTTATATGTGAGATGTTGGTACGGTAGGATTATCATGGTTATATGTGAGATGTTGGTACGGTAGGATTATCATGGTTATATGTGAGATGTTGGTACGGTAGGATTATCATGGTTATATGTGAGATGTTGGTACGGTAGGATTGTCATGGTTATATGTGAGATGTTGGTACGGTAGGATTATCATGGTTATATGTGAGATGTTGGTACGGTAGGATTGTCATGGTTATATGTGAGATGTTGGTATGGTAGGATTGTCATGGTTATATGTGAGATGTTGGTATGGTAGGATTGTCATGGTTACATGTGAGATGTTGGTACGGTAGGATTATCATGGTTATATGTGAGATGTTGGTATGGTAGGATTATCATGGTTATATGTGAGATGTTGGTACGGTAGGATTATCATGGTTATATGTGAGATGTTGGTACGGTAGGATTATCATGGTTATATGTGAGATGTTGGTATGGTAGGATTATCATGGTTATATGTGAGATGTTGGTACGGTAGGATTGTCATGGTTACATGTGAAATGTTGGTATGGTAGGATTATCATGGTTACATGTGAGATGTTGGTACGGTAGGATTATCATGGTTATATGTGAGATGTTGGTACGGTAGGATTATCATGGTTATATGTGAGATGTTGGTATGGTAGGATTATCATGGTTATATGTGAGATGTTGGTACGGTAGGATTATCATGGTTATATGTGAGATGTTGGTACGGTAGGATTGTCATGGTTACATGTGAGATGTTGGTACGGTAGGATTATCATGGTTACATGTGAGATGTTGGTACGGTAGGATTATCATGGTTACATGTGAGATGTTGGTACGGTAGGATTATCATGGTTATATGTGAGATGTTGGTACGGTAGGATTGTCATGGTTACATGTGAGATGTTGGTACGGTAGGATTATCATGGTTACATGTGAGATGTTGGTACGGTAGGATTATCATGGTTACATGTGAGATGTTGGTACGGTAGGATTATCATGGTTATATGTGAGATGTTGGTACGGTAGGATTGTCATGGTTATATGTGAGATGTTGGTATGGTAGGATTGTCATGGTTACATGTGAGATGTTGGTATGGTAGGATTGTCATGGTTACATGTGAGATGTTGGTACGGTAGGATTATCATGGTTATATGTGAGATGTTGGTACGGTAGGATTATCATGGTTACATGTGAGATGTTGGTATGGTAGGATTATCATGGTTATATGTTAGATGTTGGTATGGTAGGATTATCATGGTTATATGTGAGATGTTGGTATGGTAGGATTATCATGGTTACATGTGAGATGTTGGTATGGTAGGATTATCATGGTTATATGTTAGATGTTGGTATGGTAGGATTATCATGGTTATATGTGAGATGTTGGTACGGTAGGATTATCATGGTTATATGTGAGATGTTGGTACGGTAGGATTATCATGGTTACATGTGAGATGTTGGTACGGTAGGATTATCATGGTTATATGTGAGATGTTGGTATGGTAGGATTATCATGGTTACATGTGAGATGTTGGTATGGTAGGATTATCATGGTTACATGTGAGATGTTGGTATGGTAGGATTGTCATGGTTATATGTGAGATGTTGGTACGGTAGGATTATCATGGTTATATGTGAGATGTTGGTATGGTAGGATTATCATGGTTATATGTGAGATGTTGGTACGGTAGGATTATCATGGTTATATGTGAGATGTTGGTACGGTAGGATTATCATGGTTATATGTGAGATGTTGGTACGGTAGGATTATCATGGTTATATGTGAGATGTTGGTACGGTAGGATTATCATGGTTACATGTGAGATGTTGGTATGGTAGGATTATCATGGTTACATGTGAGATGTTGGTACGGTAGGATTATCATGGTTATATGTGAGATGTTGGTACGGTAGGATTATCATGGTTATATGTGAGATGTTGGTACGGTAGGATTATCATGGTTACATGTGAGATGTTGGTATGGTAGGATTATCATGGTTATATGTGAGATGTTGGTATGGTAGGATTATCATGGTTACATGTGAGATGTTGGTATGGTAGGATTATCATGGTTATATGTTAGATGTTGGTATGGTAGGATTATCATGGTTACATGTGAGATGTTGGTATGGTAGGATTATCATGGTTATATGTGAGATGTTGGTATGGTAGGATTATCATGGTTACATGTGAGATGTTGGTATGGTAGGATTATCATGGTTATATGTTAGATGTTGGTATGGTAGGATTATCATGGTTATATGTGAGATGTTGGTATGGTAGGATTATCATGGTTATATGTTAGATGTTGGTATGGTAGGATTATCATGGTTATATGTGAGATGTTGGTACGGTAGGATTATCATGGTTATATGTGAGATGTTGGTATGGTAGGATTATCATGGTTATATGTGAGATGTTGGTACGGTAGGATTATCATGGTTACATGTGAGATGTTGGTATGGTAGGATTATCATGGTTATATGTGAGATGTTGGTACGGTAGGATTATCATGGTTACATGTGAGATGTTGGTATGGTAGGATTATCATGGTTATATGTTAGATGTTGGTATGGTAGGATTATCATGGTTATATGTTAGATGTTGGTATGGTAGGATTATAATGGTTATATGTGAGATGTTGGTATGGTAGGATTATAATGGTTATATGTGAGATGTTGGTACGGTAGGATTATCATGGTTACATGTGAGATGTTGGTACGGTAGGATTATCATGGTTATATGTGAGATGTTGGTATGGTAGGATTATCATGGTTACATGTGAGATGTTGGTACGGTAGGATTATCATGGTTACATGTGAGATGTTGGTATGGTAGGATTATCATGGTTATATGTGAGATGTTGGTATGGTAGGATTATCATGGTTACATGTGAGATGTTGGTATGGTAGGATTATCATGGTTACATGTGAGATGTTGGTATGGTAGGATTATCATGGTTACATGTGAGATGTTGGTACGGTAGGATTATCATGGTTACATGTGAGATGTTGGTATGGTAGGATTATCATGGTTACATGTGAGATGTTGGTACGGTAGGATTATCATGGTTACATGTGAGATGTTGGTACGGTAGGATTATCATGGTTACATGTGAGATGTTGGTATGGTAGGATTATCATGGTTATATGTGAGATGTTGGTATGGTAGGATTGTCATGGTTACATGTGAGATGTTGGTACGGTAGGATTATCATGGTTACATGTGAGATGTTGGTACGGTAGGATTATCATGGTTATATGTGAGATGTTGGTACGGTAGGATTATCATGGTTACATGTGAGATGTTGGTACGGTAGGATTATCATGGTTATATGTGAGATGTTGGTACGGTAGGATTATCATGGTTACAGAGATGTTGGTACGGTAGGATTATCATGGTTACATGTGAGATGTTGGTACGGTAGGATTATCATGGTTACATGTGAGATGTTGGTACGGTAGGATTATCATGGTTACATGTGAGATGTTGGTACGGTAGGATTATCATGGTTATATGTGAGATGTTGGTACGGTAGGATTATCATGGTTACATGTGAGATGTTGGTATGGTAGGATTATCATGGTTACATGTGAGATGTTGGTACGGTAGGATTATCATGGTTACATGTGAGATGTTGGTACGGTAGGATTATCATGGTTACATGTGAGATGTTGGTACGGTAGGATTATCATGGTTACATGTGAGATGTTGGTATGGTAGGATTATCATGGTTATATGTGAGATGTTGGTACGGTAGGATTGTCATGGTTACATGTGAGATGTTGGTACGGTAGGATTATCATGGTTACATGTGAGATGTTGGTACGGTAGGATTATCATGGTTATATGTGAGATGTTGGTACGGTAGGATTATCATGGTTACATGTGAGATGTTGGTACGGTAGGATTATCATGGTTACATGTGAGATGTTGGTATGGTAGGATTATAATGGTTACATGTGAGATGTTGGTACGGTAGGATTATCATGGTTATATGTGAGATGTTGGTACGGTAGGATTATCATGGTTACATGTGAGATGTTGGTACGGTAGGATTGTCATGGTTACATGTGAGATGTTGGTACGGTAGGATTATCATGGTTACATGTGAGATGTTGGTATGTAGGATTATCATGGTTGAGATGTTGGTACGGTAGGATTATCATGGTTACATGTGAGATGTTGGTACGGTAGGATTATCATGGTTATATGTGAGATGTTGGTAAGGTAGGATTATCATGGTTACATGTGAGATGTTGGTACGGTAGGATTATCATGGTTACATGTGAGATGTTGGTATGGTAGGATTATCATGGTTATATGTGAGATGTTTACGGTAGGATTATCATGGTTACATGTGAGATGTTGGTACGGTAGGATTATCATGGTTATATGTGAGATGTTGGTACGGTAGGATTATCATGGTTATATGTGAGATGTTGGTATGGTAGGATTATCATGGTTATATGTGAGATGTTGGTACGGTAGGATTATCATGGTTATATGTGAGATGTTGGTACGGTAGGATTGTCATGGTTACATGTGAGATGTTGGTACGGTAGGATTGTCATGGTTACACGGTAGGATTATCATGGTTACATGTGAGATGTTGGTACGGTAGGATTATCATGGTTACATGTGAGATGTTGGTACGGTAGGATTATCATGGTTATATGTGAGATGTTGGTACGGTAGGATTGTCATGGTTACATGTGAGATGTTGGTACGGTAGGATTATCATGGTTACATGTGAGATGTTGGTACGGTAGGATTATCATGGTTACATGTGAGATGTTGGTACGGTAGGATTATCATGGTTATATGTGAGATGTTGGTACGGTGGATTGTCATGGTTACATGTGAGATGTTGGTACGGTAGGATTATCATGGTTACATGTGAGATGTTGGTACGGTAGGATTATCATGGTTATATGTGAGATGTTGGTATGGTAGGATTGTCATGGTTATATGTGAGATGTTGGTATTAGGATTGTCAAGGTTATATGTGAGATGTTGGTATGGTAGGATTATCATGGTTATATGTGAGATGTTGGTACGGTAGGATTATCATGGTTACATGTGAGATGTTGGTATGGTAGGATTATCATGGTTATATGTGAGATGTTGGTACGGTAGGATTATCATGGTTATATGTGAGATGTTGGTACGGTAGGATTATCATGGTTATATGTGAGATGTTGGTACGGTAGGATTATCATGGTTATATGTGAGATGTTGTATGGTAGGATTATCATTGGTTATATGTGAGATGTTGGTACGGTAGGATTGTCATGGTTATATGTGAGATGTTGGTATGGTAGGATTATCATGGTTATATGTGAGATGTTGGTATGGTAGGATTGTCATGGTTATATGTGAGATGTTGGTATGGTAGGATTATCATGGTTATATGTGAGATGTTGGTATGGTAGGATTTCATGGTTACATGTGAGATGTTGGTACGGTAGGATTATCATGGTTACATGTGAGAGACGGTAGGATTATCATGGTTATACGTACGGTAGGATTGTCATAGGATTATCATGGTTATATGTGAGATGTTGGTACGGTAGGATTATCATGGTTACATGTGAGATGTTGGTACGGTAGGATTATCATGGTTACATGTGAGATGTTGGTACGGTAGGATTATCATGGTTATATGTGAGATGTTGTACGGTAGGATTATCATGGTTACATGTGAGATGTTGGTATTAGGATTATCATGGTTACATGTGAGATGTTGGTACGGTAGGATTATCATGGTTACATGTGAGATGTTGGTACGGTAGGATTATCATGGTTACATGTGAGATGTTGGTACGGTAGGATTATCATGGTTACATGTGAGATGTTGGTATGGTAGGATTATCATGGTTATATGTGAGATGTTGGTACGGTAGGATTGTCATGGTTACATGTGAGATGTTGGTACGGTAGGATTATCATGGTTATATGTGAGATGTTGGTACGGTAGGATTATCATGGTTATATGTGAGATGTTGGATAGGATTATCATGGTTACATGTGAGATGTTGGTACGGTAGGATTATCATGGTTACATCATGGTTAATGGTTACATGTGAGATGTTGGTACGGTAGGATTATCATGGTTATATGTGAGATGTTGGTACGGTAGGATTATCATGGTTACATGTGAGATGTTGATTGTCATGGTTACATGTGAGATGTTGGTACGGTAGGATTATCATGGTTACATGTGAGATGTTGGTATGGTAGGATTATCATGGTTATATGTGAGATGTTGGTATGGTAGGATTATCATGGTATGTGAGATGTTGGTACGGTAGGATTATCATGGTTATATGTGAGATGTTGGTATGGTAGGATTATCATGGTTATATGTGAGATGTTGGTACGGTAGGATTATCATGGTTATATGTGAGATGTTGGTATGGTAGGATTATCATGGTTATATGTGAGATGTTGGTACGGTAGGATTATCATGGTTACATGTGAGATGTTGGTACGGTAGGATTATCATGGTTATATGTGAGATGTTGGTTAGGATTATCATGGTTATATGTGAGATGTTGGTACGGTAGGATTATCATGGTTATATGTGAGATGTTGGTACGGTAGGATTATCATGGTTATATGTGAGATTATCACGGTAGGATTGTCATGGTTACATGTGAGATGTTGGTACGGTAGGATTGTCATGGTTACATGAGATGTTGGTACGGTAGGATTATCATGGTTATATGTGAGATGTTGGTATGGTAGGATTGTCATGGTTATATGTGAGATGTTGGTATGGTAGGATTGTCATGGTTATATGTGAGATGTTGGTACGGTAGGATTATCATGGTTATATGTGAGATGTTGGTACGGTAGGATTATCATGGTTATATGTGAGATGTTGGTATGGTAGGATTATCATGGTTATATGTGAGATGTTGGTATGGTAGGATTGTCATGGTTATATGTGAGATGTTGGTATGGTAGGATTATCATGGTTATATGTGAGATGTTGGTATGGTAGGATTATCATGGTTATATGTGAGATGTTGGTATGGTAGGATTATCATGGTTATATGTGAGATGTTGGTACGGTAGGATTATCATGGTTATATGTGAGATGTTGGTATGGTAGGATTATCATGGTTATATGTGAGATGTTGGTATGGTAGGATTGTCATGGTTATATGTGAGATGTTGGTATGGTAGGATTGTCATGGTTATATGTGAGATGTTGGTATGGTAGGATTATCATGGTTATATGTGAGATGTTGGTACGGTAGGATTATCATGGTTATATGTGAGATGTTGGTACGGTAGGATTATCATGGTTATATGTGAGATGTTGGTACGGTAGGATTATCATGGTTATATGTGAGATGTTGGTACGGTAGGATTATCATGGTTATATGTGAGATGTTGGTACGGTAGGATTATCATGGTTATATGTGAGATGTTGGTACGGTAGGATTGTCATGGTTATATGTGAGATGTTGGTACGGTAGGATTATCATGGTTATATGTGAGATGTTGGTCATTGTCATGGTTATATGTGAGATGTTGGTATGGTAGGATTGTCATGGTTATATGTGAGATGTTGGTACGGTAGGATTGTCATGGTTATATGTGAGATGTTGGTACGGTAGGATTATCATGGTTATATGTGAGATGTTGGTATGGTAGGATTATCATGGTTATATGTGAGATGTTGGTATGGTAGGATTATCATGGTTATATGTGAGATGTTGGTAGGATTGTCATGGTTATGTGAGATTATCATGGTTATATGTGAGATGTTGGTATGGTAGGATTATCATGGTTATATGTGAGATGTTGGTACGGTAGGATTATCATGGTTATATGTGAGATGTTGGTACGGTAGGATTATCATGGTTATATGTGAGATGTTGGTATGGTAGGATTATCATGGTTATATGTGAGATGTTGGTACGGTAGGATTGTCATGGTTACATGTGAAATGTTGGTATGGTAGGATTATCATGGTTACATGTGAGATGTTGGTACGGTAGGATTATCATGGTTATATGTGAGATGTTGGTACGGTAGGATTATCATGGTTATATGTGAGATGTTGGTATGGTAGGATTATCATGGTTATATGTGAGATGTTGGTACGGTAGGATTATCATGGTTATATGTGAGATGTTGGTACGGTAGGATTGTCATGGTTACATGTGAGATGTTGGTACGGTAGGATTATCATGGTTACATGTGAGATGTTGGTACGGTAGGATTATCATGGTTACATGTGAGATGTTGGTACGGTAGGATTATCATGGTTATATGTGAGATGTTGGTACGGTAGGATTGTCATGGTTACATGTGAGATGTTGGTACGGTAGGATTATCATGGTTACATGTGAGATGTTGGTACGGTAGGATTATCATGGTTACATGTGAGATGTTGGTACGGTAGGATTATCATGGTTATATGTGAGATGTTGGTACGGTAGGATTATCATGGTTATATGTGAGATGTTGGTACGGTAGGATTATCATGGTTATATGTGAGATGTTGGTATGGTAGGATTGTCATGGTTACATGTGAGATGTTGGTATGGTAGGATTATCATGGTTATATGTGAGATGTTGGTATGGTAGGATTGTCATGGTTACATGTGAGATGTTGGTATGGTAGGATTATCATGGTTATATGTGAGATGTTGGTATGGTAGGATTGTCATGGTTACATGTGAGATGTTGGTATGGTAGGATTATCATGGTTATATGTGAGATGTTGGTACGGTAGGATTATAATGGTTATATGTGAGATGTTGGTATGGTAGGATTATCATGGTTATATGTGAGATGTTGGTACGGTAGGATTATCATGGTTACATGTGAGATGTTGGTACGGTAGGATTATCATGGTTATATGTGAGATGTTGGTACGGTAGGATTGTCATGGTTACATGTGAGATGTTGGTATGGTAGGATTATCATGGTTATATGTGAGATGTTGGTACGGTAGGATTGTCATGGTTATATGTGAGATGTTGGTATGGTAGGATTATCATGGTTATATGTTAGATGTTGGTACGGTAGGATTATCATGGTTATATGTGAGATGTTGGTATGGTAGGATTGTCATGGTTACATGTGAGATGTTGGTATGGTAGGATTATCATGGTTATATGTGAGATGTTGGTATGGTAGGATTATCATGGTTATATGTGAGATGTTGGTATGGTAGGATTATCATGGTTACATGTGAGATGTTGGTACGGTAGGATTATCATGGTTATATGTGAGATGTTGGTACGGTAGGATTGTCATGGTTATATGTGAGATGTTGGTATGGTAGGATTATCATGGTTATATGTTAGATGTTGGTACGGTAGGATTATCATGGTTATATGTGAGATGTTGGTATGGTAGGATTGTCATGGTTACATGTGAGATGTTGGTATGGTAGGATTATCATGGTTATATGTGAGATGTTGGTATGGTAGGATTATCATGGTTATATGTGAGATGTTGGTATGGTAGGATTATCATGGTTACATGTGAGATGTTGGTACGGTAGGATTATCATGGTTATATGTGAGATGTTGGTACGGTAGGATTATCATGGTTATATGTGAGATGTTGTATGGTAGGATTATCATGGTTACATGTGAGATGTTGGTACGGTAGGATTATCATGGTTATATGTGAGATGTTGGTATGGTAGGATTGTCATGGTTATATGTGAGATGTTGGTATGGTAGGATTATCATGGTTATATGTGAGATGTTGGTATGGTAGGATTGTCATGGTTATATGTGAGATGTTGGTATGGTAGGATTATCATGGTTATATGTGAGATGTTGGTATGGTAGGATTATCATGGTTATATGTGAGATGTTGGTATGGTAGGATTGTCATGGTTATATGTGAGATGTTGGTATGGTAGGATTGTCATGGTTATATGTGAGATGTTGGTACGGTAGGATTATCATAGTTATATGTGAGATGTTGGTATGGTAGGATTGTCATGGTTACATGTGAGATGTTGGTATGGTAGGATTATCATGGTTATATGTGAGATGTTGGTACGGTAGGATTATCATGGTTATATGTGAGATGTTGGTATGGTAGGATTATCATGGTTATATGTGAGATGTTGGTACGGTAGGATTATCATGGTTATATGTGAGATGTTGTATGGTAGGATTATCATGGTTATATGTGAGATGTTGGTACGGTAGGATTATCATGGTTACATGTGAGATGTTGGTATGGTAGGATTGTCATGGTTATATGTGAGATGTTGGTACGGTAGGATTGTCATGGTTACATGTGAGATGTTGGTATGGTAGGATTGTCATGGTTATATGTGAGATGTTGGTACGGTAGGATTATCATGGTTATATGTGAGATGTTGGTATGGTAGGATTATCATGGTTATATGTGAGATGTTGGTATGGTAGGATTATCATGGTTATATGTGAGATGTTGGTATGGTAGGATTATCATGGTTATATGTGAGATGTTGGTATGGTAGGATTGTCATGGTTATATGTGAGATGTTGGTACGGTAGGATTATCATGGTTATATGTGAGATGTTGGTATGGTAGGATTATCATGGTTATATGTGAGATGTTGGTATGGTAGGATTATCATGGTTATATGTGAGATGTTGTATGGTAGGATTATCATGGTTACATGTGAGATGTTGGTACGGTAGGACTATCATGGTTACATGTGAGATGTTGGTATGGTAGGATTGTCATGGTTATATGTGAGATGTTGGTACGGTAGGATTATCATAGTTATATGTGAGATGTTGGTATGGTAGGATTGTCATGGTTACATGTGAGATGTTGGTATGGTAGGATTATCATGGTTATATGTGAGATGTTGGTACGGTAGGATTATCATGGTTATATGTGAGATGTTGGTACGGTAGGATTATCATGGTTATATGTGAGATGTTGGTATGGTAGGATTATCATGGTTATATGTGAGATGTTGGTACGGTAGGATTATCATGGTTATATGTGAGATGTTGTATGGTAGGATTATCATGGTTATATGTGAGATGTTGGTACGGTAGGATTATCATGGTTACATGTGAGATGTTGGTATGGTAGGATTGTCATGGTTATATGTGAGATGTTGGTACGGTAGGATTGTCATGGTTACATGTGAGATGTTGGTATGGTAGGATTGTCATGGTTATATGTGAGATGTTGGTACGGTAGGATTATCATGGTTATATGTGAGATGTTGGTATGGCAGGATTATCATGGTTATATGTGAGATGTTGGTATGGTAGGATTATCATGGTTATATGTGAGATGTTGGTATGGTAGGATTATCATGGTTATATGTGAGATGTTGGTATGGTAGGATTATCATGGTTATATGTGAGATGTTGGTATGGTAGGATTATCATGGTTATATGTGAGATGTTGGTATGGTAGGATTATCATGGTTATATGTGAGATGTTGGTATGGTAGGATTATCATGGTTATATGTGAGATGTTGGTATGGTAGGATTATCATGGTTATATGTGAGATGTTGGTATGGTAGGATTATCATGGTTACATGTGAGATGTTGGTACGGTAGGATTATCATGGTTATATGTGAGATGTTGGTATGGTAGGATTATCATGGTTATATGTGAGATGTTTTTGTGGAGAGGCTGATTAACATATGATACTTTTTATTTCCGAAATGGTTATGATGATTAATATAATGCCTCATGTTCACCCTCCATCTGTCCCTCTCTCTCTCAGTATGGAGGGATATGGAAACGGCTCCCCTCCTCCTGCTCCTCTCATGCCATCTGCACAATCTGCCTTTGCCACGCCCCCCGGAGGCCCACTTCCTCTTCCAGGTCTAATGGGATCAGTTGGTGTCTATGCCCTGCCCCCACCGCCAATCGCTGGGTCGCTGGTGGCTCCAACTCCCCCAATGCCTCCGCCCCCTCCTCCAGGCTCCTCCTACTCTACCACTCCCAAGATGTCCTCCGTGCCCCACAATGTCCAGCCTGTTAATGATGCTCGTAGTGATCTGCTGGCTGCCATACGCATGGGTAAGACTGCCTATCTGTATCTAACCCACCTGTCTCTGTGGCAGAGCTATTCTGTGTGTGTGTGAGAGTTTGTTTTGCATTACCTGGTGCCCCGGGGTGGGGGAGATTTCTCTTTAGGACCAATGGAATTATCTAAAATGAGCAAGTTGGGCCAACCTTGGGCCACGGGCTATGCAAACCGAACCTTCCTTTTCTGTCTGTCTGTTTGACTGACTGGCTGGCTGGCTGACTGGCTGACTGCCTAACCCGTCTCTCTCTCCCTGGCTGTAGGTATCTAGTTGGAGTGTGTCTAACTGTCTCTCTCCCTGGCTGTAGGTATCTAGTTGAAGTGTGTCTAACTGTCTCTCTCTGGCTGTAGGTATCTAGTTGAAGTGTGTCTAACTGTGTCTCTCTCTGGCTGTAGGTATCTAGTTGAAGTGTGTATAACTGTCTCTCTCCCTGGCTGTAGGTATCCAGTTGAAGTATATCTATCGGTCTCTCTCCCTGGCTGTAGGTATCCAGTTGAAGTGTATCTATCGGTCTCTCTCCCTGGCTGTAGGTATCTAGTTGAAGTGTATCTATCGGTCTCTCTCCCTGGCTGTAGGTATCTAGTTGAAGTGTATCTATCGGTCTCTCTCCCTGGCTGTAGGTATCTAGTTGAAGTGTGTCTAACTGTCTCTCTCCCTGGCTGTAGGTATCTAGTTGAAGTGTGTCTAACTGTCTCTCTCCCTGGCTGTAGGTATCTAGTTGAAGTGTGTCTAACTGTCTCTCTCCCTGGCTGTAGGTATCTAGTTGAAGTGTGTCTAACTGTCTCTCTCCCTGGCTGTAGGTATCTAGTTGAAGTGTGTCTAACTGTCTCTCTCCCTGGCTGTAGGTATCTAGTTGAAGTGTGTCTAACTGTCTCTCTCCCTGGCTGTAGGTATCTAGTTGAAGTATGTCTAACTGTCTCTCTCCCTGGCTGTAGGTATCTAGTTGAAGTGTGTCTAACTGTCTCTCTCCCTGGCTGTAGGTATCTAGTTGAAGTGTATCTAACTGTCTCTCTCCCTGGCTGTAGGTATCCAGTTGAAGTGTATCTATCGGTCTCTCTCCCTGGCTGTAGGTATCTAGTTGAAGTGTATCTAACTGTCTCTCTCCCTGGCTGTAGGTATCTAGTTGAAGTGTATCTAGTTGAAGTGTATCTATCGGTCTCTCTCCCTGGCTGTAGGTATCTAGTTGAAGTGTATCTAACTGTCTCTCTCCCTGGCTGTAGGTATCTAGTTGAAGTGTATCTAGTTGAAGTGTATCTATCGGTCTCTCTCCCTGGCTGTAGGTATCTAGTTGAAGTGTGTCTAACTGTCTCTCTCCCTGGCTGTAGGTATCTAGTTGAAGTGTATCTATCGGTCTCTCTCCCTGGCTGTAGGTATCTAGTTGAAGTGTATCTAACTGTCTCTCTCCCTGGCTGTAGGTATCTAGTTGAAGTGTATCTAGTTGAAGTGTATCTATCGGTCTCTCTCCCTGGCTGTAGGTATCTAGTTGAAGTGTATCTATCGGTCTCTCTCCCTGGCTGTAGGTATCTAGTTGAAGTGTATCTATCGGTCTCTCTCCCTGGCTGTAGGTATCCAGTTGAAAAAGGGCCAGGAGCAGCAGGAGCAGCAGGCTAAGAGAGAGCCTGTAGGGAACGACGTGGCCACCATCCTCTCCAGACGCATCGCTGTCGAGTACTCCGACTCCGAAGATGACTCAGAGCTGGAAGAGAACGACTGGTCCGACTAACGCACACACATCACTCACTCAAAAGCTGAAAAGCACATACATGTGCACGTTCACATCCACACAAAAAATAAACCACTAAATGGTTCACTGAGTGTACTAAACATGAATAACACATTCCTAATATCAAGTTGCACCCCCCTCCTCCTTTTGCCCTCAGAACAGCCTCAATTCGTAGGAGCATGGACTCTACAAGGTGCTGGATGTCCTTTGGGTGGTGAACCATTCATGATACATGATCAAATTGTTGAGTGTGAAAAACCCAGCAGTGTTGCAGTTCTTGACACAAACATGTGCACCTGGCACCTACTACCATACCCGTTCAAAGGCACTTACATTTGTTGTCTTGCCCATTCACCCTCTCATTGGCACACATACACAATCCATGTTTCAATTGTCTCAAGGCTTAAAAATCCTTCTTTAACCTGGCTCCTCCCCTATACCGATACTGATTGAAGGGGATTTAACAGGTGACATCAATAAGGGATTATAGCTTTCACCTGGATTCACCTGGTCAGTCTATGTCACAGAAAGAGCATGTTTTGTACATTCAGTGTATATACTGTCATTATAAAGAGAACAGTTGTCTATAGTTTCCACAAACTGCAGTGCATGCATAGTAAGCAGAATTTAGTGCATGTTTTGTTTTGTACACTCAGTGTATATATACCAACAAAACATAAACAAAAACACACACATACAGGATGTATTTGTACATGATATAAGCTGGGTTGACCCCTGGTCACATGTAGCACTGCTGGTAAATCAGACTCCTGCATCAGCCGCTGAAGGGTCCAGAACTGGACCTCTAGCGGTGTACTCAAGATGCACACTATCGGGTTCAGCTGCTATACTGACACTAATTGCAACTAAATGTTCAATTCAACACTATTACTGTTAACATTTTAAAACTCTCAAGCAATGCTCGGGGAATCTTGAATACAACCCAGGAGACCACAGTGTGTCTCTGTATAATATGTTATCCATAATAACACTAGTAAAGCCCTGTTTGTGGCACCCCAGGAGTGGCACTCATCTCATGTATAGTTACAGTCTTAATAAGGGCCTTACTTAGAGAACCCCCCCTTGGGAAGACAGTCTACGTCTTTTTTCTAATGTTTTTACTGAAACACTTCATCTAGGACTGAGACCAATTTTTATGTGTAGATTATAGCAACAGGAAGATGAAGAGAAGTCAAAAGAAACAGCGTGGACTGTGCTGGTCAGGGTAGCGTTCAGAAGGAACCGTGTGGACTGTGTTGGTCAGGGTAGCGTTCAGAAGGAACCGTGTGGACTGTGCTGGTCAGGGTAGCGTTCAGAAGGAACAGCGTGGACTGTGCTGGTCAGGGTAGCGTTCAGAAGGAACCGTGTGGACTGTGTTGGTCAGGGTAGCGTTCAGAAGGAACCGTGTGGACTGTGCTGGTCAGGGTAGCGTTCAGAAGGAACTGTGTGGACTGTGCTGGTCAGGGTAGCGTTCAGAAGGAACCGTGTGGACTGTGTTGGTCAGGGTAGCGTTCAGAAGGAACCGTGTGGACTGTGCTGGTCAGGGTAGCGTTCAGAAGGAACCGTGTGGACTGTGCTGGTCAGGGTAGCGTTCAGAAGGAACCGTGTGGACTGTGCTGGTCAGGGTAGCGTTCAGAAGGAACCGTGTGGACTGTGCTGGTCAGGGTAGCGTTCAGAAGGAACCGTGTGGACTGTGCTGGTCAGGGTAGCGTTCAGAAGGAACCGTGTGGACTGTGCTGGTCAGGGTAGCGTTCAGAAGGAACCGTGTGGACTGTGCTGGTCAGGGTAGCGTTCAGAAGGAACCGTGTGGACTGTGCTGGTCAGGGTAGCGTTCAGAAGGAACCGTGTGGACTGTGCTGGTCAGGGTAGCGTTCAGAAGGAACCGCGTGTGGACTGTGCTGGTCAGGGTAGCGTTCAGAAGGAACCGTGTGGACTGTGCTGGTCAGGGTAGCGTTCAGAAGGAACTGTGTGGACTGTGCTGGTCAGGGTAGCGTTCAGAAGGAACCGCGTGTGGACTGTGCTGGTCAGGGTAGCGTTCAGAAGGAACCGTGTGGACTGTGCTGGTCAGGGTAGCGTTCAGAAGGAACCGTGTGGACTGTGCTGGTCAGGGTAGCGTTCAGAAGGAACCGTGTGGACTGTGCTGGTCTGGGTAGCGTTCAGAAGGAACCGTGTGGACTGTGCTGGTCAGGGTAGCGTTCAGAAGGAACTGTGTGGACTGTGCTGGTCAGGGTAGCGTTCAGAAGGAACCGTGTGGACTGTGCTGGTCAGGGTAGCGTTCAGAAGGAACCGTGTGGACTGTGCTGGTCAGGGTAGCGTTCAGAAGGAACTGTGTGGACTGTGCTGGTCAGGGTAGCGTTCAGAAGGAACCGTGTGGACTGTGCTGGTCAGGGTAGCGTTCAGAAGGAACCGTGTGGACTGTGCTGGTCTGGGTAGCGTTCAGAAGGAACCGTGTGGACTGTGCTGGTCAGGGTAGCGTTCAGAAGGAACCGTGTGGACTGTGCTGGTCTGGGTAGCGTTCAGAAGGAACCGTGTGGACTGTGCTGGTCAGGGTAGCGTTCAGAAGGAACCGTGTGGACTGTGCTGGTCAGGGTAGCGTTCAGAAGGAACCGTGTGGACTGTGCTGGTCAGGGTAGCGTTCAGAAGGAACCGTGTGGACTGTGCTGGTCAGGGTAGCGTTCAGAAGGAACCGTGTGGACTGTGCTGGTCAGGGTAGCGTTCAGAAGGAACAGTGTGGACTGTGCTGGTCAGGGTAGCGTTCAGAAGGAACCGTGTGGACTGTGCTGGTCAGGGTAGCGTTCAGAAGGAACCGTGTGGACTGTGCTGGTCAGGGTAGCGTTCAGAAGGAACCGTGTGGACTGTGCTGGTCAGGGTAGCGTTCAGAAGGAACCGTGTGGACTGTGCTGGTCAGGGTAGCGTTCAGAAGGAACTGTGTGGACTGTGCTGGTCAGGGTAGCGTTCAGAAGGAACCGTGTGGACTGTGCTGGTCAGGGTAGCGTTCAGAAGGAACCTCGTGTGGACTGTGCTGGTCAGGGTAGCGTTCAGAAGGAACCGTGTGGACTGTGCTGGTCAGGGTAGCGTTCAGAAGGAACTGTGTGGACTGTGCTGGTCAGGGTAGCGTTAAGAAGGAACCGTGTGGACTGTGCTGGTCAGGGTAGCGTTCAGAAGGAACCGTGTGGACTGTGTTGGTCAGGGTAGCGTTCAGAAGGAACCGCGTGTGGACTTTGCTGGTCAGGGTAGCGTTCAGAAGGAACTGTGTGGACTGTGCTGGTCAGGGTAGCGTTCAGAAGGAACCGTGTGGACTGTGCTGGTCAGGGTAGCGTTCAGAAGGAACCTCGTGTGGACTGTGCTGGTCAGGGTAGCGTTCAGAAGGAACCGTGTGGACTGTGCTGGTCAGGGTAGCGTTCAGAAGGAACCTCGTGTGGACTGTGCTGGTCAGGGTAGCGTTCAGAAGGAACCGTGTGGACTGCTGGTCAGGGTAGCGTTCAGAAGGAACTGTGTGGACTGTGCTGGTCAGGGTAGCGTTCAGAAGGAACCGTGTGGACTGTGCTGGTCAGGGTAGCGTTCAGAAGGAACCGTGTGGACTGTGTTGGTCAGGGTAGCGTTCAGAAGGAACCGCGTGTGGACTGTGCTGGTCAGGGTAGCGTTCAGAAGGAACTGTGTGGACTGTGCTGGTCAGGGTAGCGTTCAGAAGGAACCGTGTGGACTGTGCTGGTCGGGGTATCGTTAAGAAGGAACCGTGTGGACTGTGCTGGTCAGGGTAGCGTTAAGAAGGAACCGTGTGGACTGTGCTGGTCAGGGTAGCGTTCAGAAGGAACTGTGTGGACTGTGCTGGTCAGGGTAGCGTTAAGAAGGAACCGTGTGGACTGTGCTGGTCAGGGTAGCGTTCAGAAGGAACCGTGTGGACTGTGCTGGTCAGGGTAGCGTTCAGAAGGAACCGTGTGGACTGTGCTGGTCAGGGTAGCGTTCAGAAGGAACCGTGTGGACTGTGCTGGTCAGGGTAGCGTTCAGAAGGAACCGTGTGGACTGTGCTGGTCAGGGTAGCGTTCAGAAGGAACCGTGTGGACTGTGCTGGTCAGGGTAGCGTTCAGAAGGAACCGCGTGTGGACTGTGCTGGTCAGGGTAGCATTCAGAAGGAACTGTGTGGACTGTGCTGGTCAGGGTAGCGTTCAGAAGGAACCGCGTGTGGACTGTGCTGGTCAGGGTAGCATTCAGAAGGAACAGCGTGTGGACTGTGCTGGTAAGGGTAGCATTCAGAAGGAACCGCGTGTGGACTGTGCTGGTCAGGGTAGCATTCAGAAGGAACCGCGTGTGGACTGTGCTGGTCAGGGTAGCGTTCAGAAGGAACCGCGTGTGGACTGTGCTGGTCAGGGTAGCATTCAGAAGGAACCGCGTGTGGACTGTGCTGGTCAGGGTAGCGTTCAGAAGGAACCGCGTGTGGACTGTGCTGGTCAGGGTAGCATTCAGAAGGAACCGCGTGTGGACTGTGCTGGTCAGGGTAGCGTTCAGAAGGAACCGTGTGGACTGTGCTGGTCAGGGTAGCGTTCAGAAGGAACCGCGTGTGGACTGTGCTGGTCAGGGTAGCATTCAGAAGGAACCGCGTGTGGACTGTGCTCGTCAGGGTTTTTTTGAAACAAATGGGAGAAGATGTTTTGAAAGAGTTTTCCTACAGTGTTCCTTCTGAAGGCGACAGGTGTGTGTGAGGGAGTGGCCTGAGAGGGAGGCTGTATTCCATCATCCACACTCGAACACTACCCCATGTGCTACACTTACGAGGATGCACAGCCAGCATCGTTTCCTTCTAAGTGGTACTCTAGTATGGATATTGGAACGTAGCGTGGTGAGTGAGTGAGTGAGTGAGTGAGTGAGTGAGTGAGTGAGTGAGTGAGTGAGTTTGTGTTGTGAGAGCGTCTGATTGGAGATAGGGAAGGATGAAAGGAGGCTTAATGGATAACAGCTGTCTAATCGCTTAGTGATGTCTAGCAGAGATATGGAAGATGAAGAATAGATTGGATTGTGTTTAGGGTTGTCATGGTTATTTTTAGTGTGAACTCTGTAAACGTTGAACTCTGACCCTGAGAATAAATACAAATATGAGGAATAACGATTGATATTCACAATGTTGTGTCTGCGTCTCTTTCCTGTTGCACTGTTGTCATGGAGACAACACGGGTGCTGACACTGACACAGCAGTTTCCATGGTAACAGTATTGCTAGCCAGGATCTTTGGGACGTCCCTATCCTATTGAAGTTGAAATTTAAAATGGTTAAGGTAAAGGTTCAGAATAGGGCTAGGGTTATTTAAGAATGATTGTTACTGGGATTCCGGATAGCACTGACCCAGCTAAGAAGGGAGTCACCATGGGAACCGAGGAGCGGCGAGAGGCACTGAGCCAACGGATGCAGAGGGAGGATAAACAAACCAAACCAACACAGGGGTTTTGTTTTTCATACACAGCACATTATTTTAATATAAAATTAACAAGATCTCTCAATTCAGTAAACTAACCAAAGCAAAACAAAGTTACAGCTAACACCTTGGAAAAATATACACCTTGTTCACACAATGTCTTACAATATCTCAGTTAGTGCAGGGGTTCTCAAAGTGGGGAGCAGTATTTTTTTTAAATGAATATTCCCAACAGATTCCAGTAATTTGGCCAAGGGATCCGTGGAATAAGTTTAGAGGGTGTGATACAATACATGTACACTGAACAAAAATATAAACGTAACATGTAATAATTTAAAAGATTTGAAAGGACATCAGTCAATTGAAATGAATTGATTAGGCCCTGATCTTTGGATTTCACATGAATCCATGTCCTTGGATATCCTGCAATAATTGGCTGTTGAGACTGTTCTGTTGTTTATTTATTTTATTCATGGAAATTTACTACAAATTCATTACTTGGGAGCCAGGCCCAGCCAATCAGAATGGTTTTTCCCCACAAAAGGGCTTTATTACAGTCAGTAATACTCCTACAGGTGAAGAACCCGCATTAAATTCTCTGGCACTAGCTCTGGTGGACATTCCTGCTCTGGTGGACATTCCTGCTCTGGTGGACATTCCTGCTCTGGTGGACATTCCTGCACTGGTGGACATTCCTGCTCTGGTGGACATTCCTGCTCTGGTGGACATTCCTGCTCTGGTGGACATTCCTGCACTGGTGGACATTCCTGCTCTGTTGGACATTCCTGCTCTGGTGGACATTCCTGCTCTGGTGGACATTCCTGCAGTCAGTATGCCAATTGAACGCGCCCTCAAATCTTCTGTGGCATTGGGTTATGTGACAAAACTGCACATTCCAGAGTGGCCTTTTAATGTCCCCAGTACAAGGTGCACCTGTGTAATGATCATGCTGTTTAATCAGCTTCTTGATATGCCACATCTGTTAGGTGGATGGATTATCTTGGCAAAGGAGAAATGCTCATTAACAGAAATGTAAACAAATTAGTGCACAAAACTTGGGCGAAATAAACTTTTTGTGAGCATTAAACATTTCTGGGATATTTTATTTCAGCTAATTTAACAGGGGACCAACACTTTACACGTTGTTTACATTTTTGTTCAGTATAATATTATTGATATACAATTTATGCTGTTAACCCTAAGCAACATGGGCTTGGGAAGCTCACAGGGATATTTGTATCCACAGTACATTTTCTAATTCAATAGTTAATTGTATTCCCCCAAACTAGTAGTGGTGCGTGGGTAAAATCACTGGGGAAGCCAAGCCAAAGAGAAAAGACACATTCCAACCTATGTGTTGTGATAATTGCATTGTTTGCTCTGTAACCTGTTAGTTCATATACCTTGACACTGTGATATATATTGTAGGCCTAAAGGCCGAGACAATGAGAGGACACAGTGGCTCAACCAGACCTTTGTTTCATCACAAAACCAGAGAGCAACCTCTGTCTGGTGAAGACCACAAAGCATATTGAATGTAACAAACAGTTACATGACCTACAGCATGGTCAATCAAGTTAATGTTTCTGACATTTTAGGACTACTGAAAAACTATTGATTTAGAACCACAGAGAGTTACCTCTAGTCACAAAGACAACAGGAGCTGCTTCCACTATTCCAGCAACATTTCAACTTCAAATCACCTATGCTTAGTCTAATACAATGACAATTAAAAGATACCAAATACAATTTAGTCCAATCAACGTAAGCTAAATACCTGTATGTTGTTTTTCTTCCAAAAAATAAAGTGCATTTCACATTTAACACAGAGTATACGTCTACACAAGATGCTGTACTGTAGGGTCCCCTGCCCCACACATTCTGAAACCCATAGAGGTGTTAAAAGACTTGTATTTAGCTCTGGATCGGGGTACCATACCCCCCAAACCACATGATTCACCCACAATGCTTGAAACCCCAACCACTGGCCACAGTAGAAATCCCTCCAACCACATCTCAGTTCAATATGACACTTTACGGTGCAATTACACTGCACTATAATAGTTTAACATTAGATGAATATGTATTCCTAACAGAGAAGTACTGTATCAAACCCACACATGAGTGGTTCCTTTGTCTACTCAATAATGTGAAGCCCTTGTTTTCACCTATGAAAGCTCATCGTGAATCATGAAAGATTGACATTACTGTACATGAGAGAACATTCATCAAACAAGGTAGGCCCGGTTCCATTTCCGTCCCTAGCCCTTAGCTCATTGGTCTGGCAGATCCTCAAGGTTTGGGGTAGGTGTAAGCAGTACTGTGACAGCACCATCTAACCCTCCAACAGGCTAATCTGCTAAGTAAAGTATATGCCATACTGCATTCACCTATCCAGACTTTGCAGATCTGCCTAATGAAGGGGGTGGGATTGGGGGGAAGGGGCTAGGGTTGGAAATGTACACAGACTGTAAAATTACAATAAAAGGGGGTCAAATTTGATGTCATTCTAATACGGTGCACCTGAGTCCCCCTTGGATCCTGCAGCAGGTAGCACCATACGTGATGTCAGAACACCCCTATAATGATAAGCATGCTCTATTTACAGAATCTAATTGGTCAACAGAATGCCATACAAAATAAACAATCATTTCTTTACCAATTCATTCAGGAGAGGCTCTACAGCACATTAAAATACAAGATACTTTGGATACATTATAATTCAGACGAGACAACCCTGAGAAAAAAATATAGAGACTTTCAATAAATATAACAAAATAGATTATTCTTCAAAGGTAAAGGAGAGTGTTTTCTTGGTATTATTGTTTGTCTGTGAAGAGCCACCAGAACCTGTGATAACGATATAGGTAATTTCTCCATCAGTCACGTGACGGCGTTGCCTTAACCCCTCACTACGGCTCAGAGTCAGCCATTGCACACGTACACCATACAGGACTAGCTTTGCTTCTACTATTCATTTAAACATATCCTCTATTTCATTCCTGTGGTGGAATTTGTCACTTCTCTCAGAATGATAGGAAGACAAGCAAACAATTTCCTCTGAGGTCAAAGGGTCACACTGGAAGTAAGTCCTCAGAGCCACTGTCCCCATGGAGACAGATATACAGGAGGTCTGTGCTGCTGATCACAAACCCCCATACAAGCCATAGAAATATAATGAATTCTATTTCTATGGTACACAGATCACACACACACTCAGGGGCCATGCAACTCAAATGCACAGAAACATTTTCCTTCTTAACAGACGCTTAGGTTTACAACACTCAAAAACACTTCATAGGTTCACAAAGGCAGATGCAACTGAAAACTTGTAAGATATTTTCTTACCGAGTCCAATTTCATTCATTGTAAGATATTGAAGAAGACCATAGCCAGAGAATAGAGCAGGAGATTCAGAATTTAAAAAGGCAGTGACATTGTAATGACTAATGACAGAATACTGGGCGGTGGCAGTCAGTATCCTGTCCCATTCACATTTTCAAAAACAAAACACATAAGTCAAGATCTGATTTCCCATTTGGAGAAATCACATACAGCACAAGTCTTGGGAAGTTGAGTCCTTGTTTGGGCCTGGTGTATAAGGACTCTGCTAGGCATCGCAGAAGGGCTGTTGGTTATTGTCGTCGTATATCATCATGCTGGAGGTGGCCATGTTACTGGGGAGAGGCTGTTATTGCTGACAGAGCATTTCTATCGGTCCATGAAGTAACTAACACGTAGTTACTGCTGCGCGCTGATATGACGGGGTAGAATGAGGATCTGGAAGCGCTTAAGAACGTGTACCGTAAACTCACTCCACAGCTAGTGAAATATCACCGATGGCGCTACCGCCTTACATATTTTTCGATAGCTCAGATGGTTGGTACGTTGACAAGGAGGGCGATCACGTGTGCTAGAAAAGTGGAAGTCCTGGGTTCGATCGTGACGCGGTGTGAGCGAAACAGGAGGAATTGGCAAGCAGCCGATTTAACACTGGCTAGGGTCAGGGGGTGGTGGGCATTTGTCAGCCAGGGTAAGGAAGTGGTTCTAGGAGGCAGGAGACATCCAAAGCTGGAACAACAAGACTTGTCACTGCTCTCTCCTTTCTTGCTATCCAAAGATCTGAACCAGACATTGTGCCAGGGTCTGTCACTTAGGATATTGGTGATCTGGATATGGCCAGTCATATATGTGGTATAGGGAAAGAGAGGGGTGGGTTTAGGGGTCTATATTCTATATGTACATTATGAATTTCAATGATCACACATTTTTTCTGATTGGCTCAGCATTCATATATTATTGCATTCAGGGTTTTTTTTTCGCAACAGGATGAGGTACAGAGTAGCAATTAGAAGACTATTGAAGGTGGGCTGCTGATGATGCCATTTTCATGAAAAAGGAAAACAAATATGATTGCTACTTTATATTTTAGAGTGCTTTTTAAATTCACAAACCACATATTAGGATAATGTATTAGGCCTGAGTGTGACTGACTGATTTGATTATAACAGGTGGGGAGAGGGGAAGAGTGATAGTGAGCGTTTAGCCAACAGGCCTATTAGGGGAAACGGTTTACATTAAAGTCCTATGCAACATGCAGGTTGAAGGTTGAGGTGAGGACCAGGCGTTTTCATAACCTAATGGACAGGCTAAGAGATCAAATTAATAGAAAAATACATTCAGTTGCAACAACATCCAGCTGGTCTAACTGCAAACTGAGTCGCTTGAACAACCAACTCGATTCACAGAGGGAACATTTCACACTCTACATTCAAGAACAGTCAGCCTGCCTACCCAATGTGCCTGCAATGCCCAATGAAATAGGTATGATTAGTTGACCTGTTTATGTATGAAGAAGTGGAGGGATAAAACAGATATCAAAACGATCAAAGCCTGGCCTTCCCATAAAATAAAGGCATTTGGAGGGTTAATGGTGTGTGCTACAGGTATCAGGGGACTTTCCTTCCCGAGGCTGTTGTCACCTCAGAATGGAAAGCGAGCAGAACATCATAATAACCTACATTCTCACATGCTCGAGGGTGGGGGCTTTAAAGGCAAATAGGGAGAGATGAAGAGAAATAAAAGTGGATGGAAGGAGGGAGGGAGGGGAAGATAAGTGCCCGCTCTCCGCCTCCGCGGCTTTGTTTCTTTGCATGGAGTCTGTGTCGGACGCACGGCGTGCGGATCACAGAGCACCCGGGCTATTTTTAGCCTCCCATGGTTATCTGTCTTGCAAGGCACGTTCAGAGTGCAGCAGCGAGACAAGGTGATTGAGCCCTCAGCCCGACTTCATCTTGTATGCATCTTGATAATCGCCCCAACTCTGTCATCCCTCACTCCACTTCTCCTCCTCTCTTCCTCCTTCTCTGTCCGTGTGACATCCTATATTTTTGTACACACACACACGAGCCCTTTATCTGATGTTTCGGAAAGTGGCACAATCTTTAATAATCTAATAATAATCTCTCAATCCTTTTGAGGAAAAAAAGCCCACATCAGTAAAAGCAGCTAAAATGACTATGCACGCAGACCGTCCTTTCCAGCCACCTGCCTGAGCCCAGGCTGCCTGTCTGCATTCCTCCCTCTGCCCAGGGCACCTCTCTCCTTCCCTCCCGGGATCTGGGTCTGGGTCAGACATGGCTAGGGGTCCGGGCCCTGTGGGCCACCCTGGCCGGTATACAGCCACAACACACCAGCCACAGAGCCTTCTGGATGTCCTGGTTCCTGAAGGCATAGATCACTGGGTTGATGACTGAGTTGTAGGTGGCGGGCACCAGGGTGGCGTATGTGTAGAGAGGTGGGTACGTGTAGTCGGCGACCAGTGAGTAGATGGTGAAGGGCATCCAGCAGGCGGCAAAAGTCCCCAGGATGATGGCCAGCGTGGACACGCCATTCCTGGTTGTGACGTAGTGAGGTGAGGCGGACAGGAAGTGATGCTGCAAGGCGATCTGGTGGGCATGATGCATGACGATCTTACAGATCTGCACGTACAGCTGCAGCATGAGGCCGAACAGCAGGAGGAAGGATACGGACAGCACCGCCACGTTGTTCTTAGTCAGGGGGCGCACCACGCTGCACGTCGACTCCTCTGCCAGGCAGTTCACCCCCGTGACGGGAAGTAGGCCCAGACAGAGAGACAGGCCCCAGAGGAGGACCAGCATGGTGTAGGTGAAGGCGGCGGTACGCTCTGAGTTGTAGGTCAGGGCATAGTAGAGTGACAGGTAACGGTCTATGGTGATGGCCAGCAGGCTGAAGACGGAGGCTGAGAAGGAGGCCACCACCAGACCAACAGTCAGCAGCTGGGCCGAGTCAGACCTCAGCATGTAGGCCAAGGTGAAGTGGAGCACCAGGCCCAGACAGCCAGGAGGTCAGCCAGGGCCAGGCTGCCGATCAGCAGGAACATGGGGGCACGCAGAGCCGGGTTCTGCCAGATCGCTAGTACCACCAGGGCGTTTTCACAGGCGATGAGGGTCCCTGAGGAGCACAGCAAGATGTCCCAGGGATTGACCAGGAGAGGGGGCAGTGGGGGGAAGGAGCCCATAGGTGGGTAAGTGGCGTTATCTGTGAATCCGTCTCTGCTGCTGGACCAGACAGTGGGGTCAGAGGTCAGCCAGCTGGGGGTGACTGATGCCTCGTATTCGTTGCTCATTTTGGCCCGTCTGGAAACACGTGCGCTATTATTATAAGAGATCACACACGCACACGTGAATCCATCCATACAAACACACACACACACACACATAAACACATTATGTGAGATCACACACACACACTCTTCACTTAAGAAGCCACATTGACATGAGGGAGTGAAGATCATACATTCATAGAGGACTTTAGTATCCTGGAATCCATCTACTCACACAAACATGCACATTCTACTTGTAAAGCCTTATTTATTTTGAAAAAGTATTCAGACCCCTTCCCTTTTTCCACATTTTGTTACATTACAGCCTTATTCTAAAATTAATACAAGGAAATGTTTTCCTCATCAATCTACACACAATTCCCTATAATGACAAAACAAATGTTTGCAAATCTATTAAAAAAATATATATATAAATATATATCTTATTTACATCAGTATTCAGACCCTTTGCTATGAGACTCAAAATTGAGCTCAGGTGCATCCTGTTTCCATTGATCATCCTTGAGATGTTTCTACAACTTTATTAGAGTCCACCTGAAGTAAATTGAATTCATTGGACAAGGTCCAACAGTTGACAGTGGATGTCAGAGCAAAAGCCAAGCCAAGAGGTCAAAGGAACTGTCCGTAGAGCTCCGAGACAGGATTGTGTCGAGGCAAAGATCTGGGGAAGGGTACCAAAACATTTTTGCAGCATTGAAGGTCCCCAAGAACTCAATGGCCACCATCATACTAAAATGGAAGAAGTTTGGAACCACCAAGACTCTTCCTAGAACTGGTTGCCCGGGCTGAACTGAGCAATTGGAGGAGAAGGACCTTTGTCAGGGAAGTGACCAAGAACCCGATGTTCACTCTGGCAGAGCTCCAGAGTTCAACTGTGGAGATGGGAGAACCTTCCAGAAGGATAACCATCTCTGCAGCACTCCACCAAGCAGGCCTTTATGGTACAGTGGCCAGACGGAAGCCACTCCATACGTAGAATGTATGCACACATGACTGTAAGTCGCTTTGGATAAAAGCGTCTGCTAAATGGCATATATTACTCCTCAGTAAAAGGCACATGATAGCCCTCTTGGAGTTTGCCAAAAGGCACCTAAAGGACTCTCTGACCACGAGAAACAAGATTCTCTGGTCTGATGAAACCAAGATTGAACTCTTTGGCCTGAATGCCAAGAGTCACGTCTGGAGGAAACCTGGCACCATCCCTACGGTGAAGCATGGTGGTGGCAGCATCATGCTGTGGGGATGTTTTTCAGTGGCAGGGAGTCAGGATCGAGGGAAAGATGAACGGACCAAAGTACAGTGAGACCCTTGATGAAAAACCTGCTCCAGAGTTCTCAGGACCTCAGACTGGGGCGAACGTTCACCTTCCAACAGGACAACGACCCTAAGCACACAGCCAAGACAATGCAGGAGTGACTTCGGGACAAGTCTCTGAATGTTCTTGAGTGGCCCAGACTTGATCCTGATCGCACATCCCTGGAAAGACCTGAAAACAGCTGTGCAGCGATGCTCCCCATCCAACCTGACAGAGCTTGAGAGGATCTGCAGAGAAGAATGGGAGAAACTCCCCAAACACAGGTGTTCCAAGCTTGTAGCGTCATACCCAAGAAGACTCGAGGCAGTAATCATTGCCAAAGGTTCTTCAACAAAGTACTGAGTAAAGGGTCTGAATACTTCTGTAAATATGATGATACATTTGCAAACATTTCTAAAAACCAGTTTTTGCTTTGTCATTATGGGGTGTTGTGTGTAGATTCATGAGGAACAGTTTTTATTTAAGCCATTTTAGAATAAGGCTGTAACATAACAAAATGTGAAAAATGTCAAGGGGTCTGAATACTTTCCGAAAGCACTGTAAATAACATCTCAAATGTATTGTGTCCTATCTGATACAAATTGAAACAACAACACACACTATAACTTGCCGTTGTGGTATGGAGTAGCCTTGTGGTGCTTACCAATAGGCTCCATATAAAGTCTAATTAAAAACTGTAAAAAAACATCAGTAAATGTATAATAAGTAAATAATAGGCCTAAATATGAAAATACAAACCATGTAATAGGAAGCCTAAAAGACATGCACCTTTACACTATGCACACATACAGTATATACAGGGATGTTATTGATAAGCCTGTCTTTACCCAAACCTCTGATTGCCTGCACTCTTAGAAAATGATTCCTTGTCTGTCCCCATAGGAGAACTATTTTGAGTTCCAGGTAGAACCCTCTGTGGAAAGAACCAACATGGGTTCTTCAAAGGGTTCTCCTATGGGGACAGGGGACAGGGGGGGGGGGGTCGGGGTCGCCCAGGGTGTCATACAAGCTAGAACCGCGACATACACTTGAAACAGATAGCCAAACCGGAAACTGCAGACAAAAATGCTTTCTGCTACTAAGACCAGTGAAATGTATGCTAAACTGACAAAGGAGTGAAGAGCAGAAATCTCAACTAGCAAGCAAGTCGCATCAATGAAGAACGCGAAGAGGGGGGATGATTCTGGTAGGAGGGGGGGGATTTCAGCACAACAACCGTACCGGTTATAACTCACACCACCAAGTGTCTGTTTTGCAATAACGCATAACAGACACTTTCCGAATCCTGGTCCTTTGTAGCCCTCTCATACCTTCTCATTAGTCTCACCATTAATGTTTTATCATCTATGGTTCTTCCAAATGCACTGCCAGGTTGCAGTAACAGTAGCCCGCCCGTCCATTCATCCATTCATCTACCACTATCCACAGCCTACTCTGATGTTCGGTCTAGGCAAAAGTGCGTCCTTGCTGTATTTCCATGATACGCAATTGATAACGTTGGCGGCAGGTGCGGTGCCTGGATCAGATGGAGATGCAGCAGTAGCATCGGGGGATGGATCTTTGCTGCTCTGAGTCCCAAACGGGCCAGACTCGGAGACGGGTCCTGTTTGTTCAATAGGCTACCCCCTACCGGAAGAAGAGGCAGCAACAACTCAATACCAGGACTTATCCGTATGTCTGCACACACTGCTCAAGGACAGAGACAGATAGGAGTGTGGTGCGCAACTCTCTGTGTGTGTTCGTGAATGGCGTAACGGACACCCCTGTGGGTCATCGGTCTATTAAAACAAATATATATATATATGTATATTACAAGAAATAATTTTGACAGTAACCCTCCAAAGAAGTATTCATAAACCTTTTTCATTTCTATATGTAGCCTACTATGAAGCGAAGTATTCATAAACCTTTTTCATTTCTATATGTAGCCTACTATGAAGCGTAGTATTCATAAACCTTTTTCATTTCTATATGTAGCCTACTATGAAGCGAAGTATTCATAAACCTTTTTCATTTCTATATGTAGCCTACTATGAAGCGAAGTATTTGTTTCTTGGGCTTCAAGAATGTGACTCATCAAAGTGCCTTAAGCTTTGGAAAACATATAGGCCTAATTGAACTGATTGAAAGTAAGGGGACATCCATAAACAAATGCTGTCGTCAAGGCTACACTGGCGCCAGTGCAATAAGTGGAGTTTATGTTTTCAATGCGCATTTCAGACTGAGAGCATAATGCTTCGTTCTAAGGTAGTTCTTTATGAGTTTAGTTTAGAAAATGATCTCTCCGGAGAAGCGACAGTTAGAGAGATGGTTAAAAACAACTTGATTGCCAATGCAACATCAAAAACTGGGCAGAATGGAGTGGTGGTTCAAATACAGCAATTCTGCAACATATTTAATTGAGCCTCTCGCATTCTCCTTAACAACACCTGCTTCAACACGTCACAGAAATCGATTAATTGTAGGCATATATGAACTTCTGGGACAGGTCGTCTGTATACTGGACAGCCAATACATTGGAAGATGCAAATATCAACAGTCCCTTATCTCTGGTATATCTAGTCATGCATCATTCAAGACTACGTTTAAATTGTGTGCTGCTTATGAACATATAATTCACAAATTAATGTCTCAGGAGCATTTAAAAAGACCAGGGGAGTATCTCAAATTGGATTTACATTAATTTACCTTGATTGCAGCCCATTTGTGTAGTTCAACAATAAATAGTGGCTAAATGCAACGTTTTCCTCATTGTTAGACTATTTGATGTATAATTTTTCTATAATATTTATAAATATAAGCTTAATGTCGGCTGAATAGTGTATAGCTATAGATAGTAGGCTACACTGCGTAATGAAACAATCCATACTAAGCTAGTGTTTTGAGGGTGGACTGTAGTATTTGGCATTAATAGACGGGTTTTTGCTAAACAACTTCCTATCCAAGCTGGGAGAAGGCGCAAGGATGGCTCATGTCATATAGGTTCAGATAGGCTATACAGAACAGTTGAATAATTAGTAAGCTTTGGATCGAACATTTATTTTACAATATGCAATGTTTGAATTTCCAACTTTAAAGATGCAAAAAAAATAGTTAGCCTATTTTCAGATTATATGACAAAAAAAAGAGTTTCGTGTAGAGAATCGTTGTACAATCTAAACCGCTGTGAAATATATTTTCCAAAAATAACATTTTTTATTTTCAGATGTTTCGAAGCTGGTGTACAAAACCGAAAGTAAAATATGCAAAAGGTAACTTAAGCACAGTAAGCGTAGAAATAGCGCATATAGACGAGATAACCTAGTGGTTAGCGCATTGGGTTAGTTACTGAACGGTTGCTGGATCGAATCTCCGAGCTGACGAGGGAAAAATCTGTCGTTCTGCCGCTGAGCGAGGCAGTTAACCCGCTGTTCACGGTGCGCCGAAGAAGTGGATGTCGATTATGGCACCCCCCTCACCTCTCTTATTCAGAGGTCTTGGGTTAAATGCGGAAGACACATGTCAGTTGAATGCATTCAGTTGTTCAACTGACTAGATATCCCCCTTTCCAGATCTACCGCTTCTTAGACTTGCTTTCAATGAGAATGACATATCTTTAATTCACATTTCTGTGTGAATTTGGTTGTTTGCCCAAAAAGTTGCATATTGTAGCTTTAATTACTGAACAATTAATTACATTTTTGCCGTCAGCCAGCAGTCTAAATAATGGCAGCCTTGTGACACCTTGTATAGTTTTGTGAAATGTTAGGCTTAACGTGAGAAAATGAACTCTGACTCTGCAGGGGTCCATAGAAACTGCATTAGGCAAATGCGAGTTTCTTTCTCTTTTTTAAGTGAAGGGACGGGTTATGGTTGGTTACCAGGGTGTGGTATCACCATTTCCATTTCCTGCAGATGTGTGAGACAGGGTTGGGGTTCATTCTGACTTGGGCTGCAAATTGCTCTTTAATTCCAATTCAATTGAATTTTAATTGGCCACACCCCAAAGTAAAAATAATTTTAATTTAAATTGAATGACAGGAAGTCGAATTTAATTAAATTAATTTAAATTAAAATGAATTATTCACCATAGTAATGTTTATTTTGACATCATGTAGCCTATGGTTACCAATACCATTTAGCATAAGGTTGAAACATTACATTTTTAAAACTCATTAGTGGTCACATTCTAAGATCATGTTGGGGGTTGTCTATAATTATATTATTTAAATAATTTCCCAGAATGCATTAGATCAACCTGCAGTATGGAACGGAACACTAACATCTCTTGACAAGGAAAAAAACACATTTGAATTATAATCAAGATAGTATGCTATTTGAAATGGTATGTGTATTCATTGCATTAATAAGTGACATATATTTTTGATAAGATTGTCAAATGAGACTTTCATGTTTCACATCTCAGTTGAATTGTTTTGAATTAAATTCTACTTCCTACAATTCAAAATGAATGAATTTTAATTAATGATGTGGCCAGTGAAACTTTGCATCTTGAAAGTCCAATATCTTGAAAATGTAACTGCTTACATGCAAAACATTTTGGGCCCATATCAACAGTGGACTAATGAAAATATGAACATACATTTTTTGATTTCCCCTTTCATTTGTTTTCTTCAGTTCTATAATGATGGCATGTAGTTTTGATGTGGAGCGCTTCTCTCCACTTCCAAGCACCCCGTGGATTGCTATTCTGAGCATGTCTACTCTAACTACAATCTGTGTCAGCCACCACCCCCTCCCAATTCTCATCCCTCCATCTTCTGTCTGCTCTCATCCCACTATTCCAAACCACTCTCGGTTTCTCTGTGCTCGAGGGACTTCGCTTTCAATCAATGAAAGGAAATACATTTGCAATATATTCCCATTGAGTAATACACTCAGATCAGTGATCCCCTACAAGACCATGGTGCTTGCCTACGGAGCTGTGAGGGGAACGGCACCTCAGTACCTCCAGGCTCTGATCAGGCCCTACACCCAAACAAGGGCACTGTGTTCATCCACCTCTGGCCTGCTCGCCTCCCTACCACTGAGGAAGTACAGTTCCCGCTCAGCCCAGTCAAAACTGTTCGCTGCTCTGGCCCCCCAATGGTGGAACAAACTCCCTCACGACGCCAGGACAGCGGAGTCAATCACCACCTTCCGGAGACACCTGAAACCCCACCTCTTTAAGGAATACCTAGGATAGGATAAGTAATCCTTCTCACCCCCCCCCCCCCTAAAAGATTTAGATGCACTATTGTAAAGTGGCTGTTCCACTGGATGTCATAAGGTGAATGCACCAATTTGTAAGTCGCTCTGGATAAGAGCGTCTGCTAAATGACTTAAATGTAAATGTAATAAAGTATTTATTCCAATGTCTCTATAGGTGGCTAGTCTCCTACAATGAGCTGCCCTAGCATAATCTAGCCCTGTTGTTGTTAAGGCAACAGTGGGTGGGCTAGGCTGCAGCATCATGACTGGGGGTGTGAATGGATTAAAAATAGACTGCTATTGTGCTGTTGCAGTTTGAACCTGTAGTGAACAGGTACAACCACTGAGGGGCAGTGCTGAGTATAGATGAGTCATCAGTGTGCACCAGGAACCTGTTTGCGTTACACACACACACACAATTTATTAGCTTTTATTATTTTTTCTTTAAAACAGAAAATGAACATTTCACAATGACCATTTCTCAAGCAAACCCTCACATAAACCTTTCCAACACCTACAAAAAGGTATCAAAAGTGCTCCATAGTGTCAATACATGTTCTTCTCAGGTCTTGTGTTTTTCCCCCCTATGATAATATCATCTTATTATTCTAATAATATTTATACAAATACCACATTTTGTACACGGTAGAAATACACGACCCAAACATCCCACACTTGGAACACTCGCCTCCACCCTCCTACTTCATGCAGTAAACTGGTCTACTCTGACTGGGCCCCAGCCAGGGAACAAAGCAGTGTTAGTCTGAGGGAGTGTGCAGACGCCTGGCCGATATTACAACACATGAATCATTAAAATACCCACTCACCCCACCCAAACACTCATGCTATAACTAACGCCTCATTCCCAAAACCTCTGTACAACCCTCATTAAACACCTTTCAACTCACAAAACTTTGATACAACATCCACTGATCCTTTGACAAAACTCTCCCCTGTAGCTGCATCTCCAGCCTAAGTGACAGGGTGTGGGAGGGCAAGGGGGGGGGGGGCGACTGACTCCGAGGCTGAGCTGCAGTAGATCCATTTACACAGGTTTGAATGACACCTGTATGGTCCATTATTCCCACTGCTGAGGCAATGGGCTTTTCTCCTCCACTCCAATGGGAGGCGCTGTCCTCTCCAGGGCCAGTCAGTCTCTGGACTGGTAGAAGAGGATGTAGCCTGACTCAGAGTTCTTGGAGATCTCAGAGGTGAGGCCATAGAACTCCTCTATGGCCTGGGCGTCTATCTTCTGCAGAGGGAAGGAGAGACAACATGGATCAGTGGGGTCGCACAAAACAAAAGGGCGCACACATGTATGTTCACACACACACATACGACTAGCTTACCTCTACAATGTCGTCATCAAACAGCAGCCAGAAGTCGTGACTCTTCACAATGGCGATGTAGTGTCCTCGGTTTGGGCCACTGAAAACAAGACAATGCAGTCATGGACACACTCACTCTTTATGGTCAGTTTGGATACTTTTAGACAACCTTGTAGACACAATACTGACCTCCCACAATGCACCACGACAGCGACCAGGTCATAGAGTCTCTCAGGATTGGTTGCGTCTCCTGAGGTGTTGAAGAGGCGGAGCTCCAGAGGGAAGACGACGCGATAGGACAGCTTGGTGTAGCGCTGCAGCTGCTCCATGTACTTAAACCTCTTCAGGTGTAGAGCCAGGATCATAGGCAGCTTCTTCACACGCATCCTGGGGGCGCACACACAATACCTTATAGTAGCGATTAAAACTTATCAAAGAATACTTATGCCCACAACACTGCCAACACTGACCTTTTGTGTGCCTCCTGTTTGCTTCTACATTCTTCACAGTAGTACTTATACTCACTGCAGAGAGTCTCTGTGTTACTAAACCCCCTGGAGGGAGCAAAGGAGAGAGAGATCATGGTACTTGGAGTCACATGGAGAAAGGAGCAATACACAGGTCAGTCAGTATGTAATGTGTTATTGTAGTTAGGTGTTGTAGATGTTACCTGAGACAGTGTGTGATGGAGGTGTTCTGTTCCACGTCCACTGACAGGTCCAGGAAGTCTTCGTCTTTGCTGCTGATCTGTAGGGAGAAAACAACAGCAACAACAACCTGTGATGACTAGAGCCAGACAAAAACATCACTCAGTCTATCTTCATGCCAACAGAACTTGAGCCTGCCTTCTCTCTACAGCGTATCACAGACAAGTATTGCATCCTGCAATAACAGAGACATCACTAGTTGACATGGGGAGTCAGACTCAGACGGTAGGTACCGTTTCACAGGTGAGGCAGCGGGTCTCGTTGGTGAGGGTTCCCTGGAAGATCTCATGGACCCAAGTGGAGGGGGGCGGGGTGTTACTGTTGTGGTTCTGGGAGTCGAGCGAGCCATTGGCTAGACGGCCGTTGGTCTTGTCCTGCTTCCTTTCCTCCTGCAGCAGGTCAGCAATGGTGTTGAGCAGGTAGTTCAGGAATTCATGGGCATCCTGTTGCATGTAGTTGTCAAACAGCTCTGCAGGGGTAGAGGAGAGGGGGAGGGAACAGGGGAGAAAGGGGAGTGTGTCAACCTCATGTCCACACCCACAACATTTTCAACCATCCACTTCTTTCTCTATCTCCCCCCTCCTGAACTGCAAGCATACTACCGCCCTCTCACCATTCTCCTTGCGTAGGCGCGTGATGAACTTCTTGGGTGGTATGACTCCCACCTTCCTCTTCTGGTTGGCGATACTGTGGAACAGGTCGGCCAGGCAGGTCAGCAGGTTCTCCTTGCGTCGGGGCTGGCTGCGGTACGCCAAGATCTTCTCCCGGAATGGACGGCAGAAGTACAGAGCCTGCAGCACCGAGTTACAGTAGCAGGTGTTCCCAAACTGCATAGAGGGGGAAATACATCAGGAATACAGAGTGAGCCTGAGAGCTGGATGCACACCGATTTTAACCATCTATATGCAAAAGGCAAATGTGATCTGTAACACAGATTATGCAGACATGTGCATGTGAACTACGGCACTCTCACTTACGTTGACCAAGCCGAAGTAATGCTCGTTGACAGGGAACTGCTCTGAGCCAATCTCTTTCTCCAGAGCGGAGGCATTGGCGCCCTGGAACACAGAAACAAAGTGCTGATATTTTTTAGCATAGGTCTATGTGAGTGTGTATCAATGCTATATCATATCCAATGCCAATGGCTGTCAGTGGGAGTGCCATTCTTTGATAATGGAACATGACTGACATAAGCAGCTGTGCAAATGCACTGCAAACAGGATTTCCTGAGTAGACCTACATGGCCAGAGGTTGGTTATGAACACAACAAATAATATAAACAAAAACCCAATGCATTATCCAAATGAATGACGTCTGACAAGTTTTCCACACTAACGGGTTAGCTATCTTTGCAAGACACGGAACAACATGTCAGTCTTGTCTAGCAATCTAACGCGCAGCTGATCATGTAGTCATCCACTGTGTTCCAGAAACAGCTCGAAGCGGCTTGGTTTTCAGGACGATAACTCACTGGATCATCCATCAGTCACAACATTGTGTCACCGTAGTTAACTAAAACTAGCTATCTGGAAAGTTTGCTACCTAAATTATTATTGACATCCAGGAAAAGTACAGGTGTGAGCAAATGCATTTTCCAATTGTGACCATAAATGAACTATGGTGGTTGTGTCCAAATGCCTTGACACCCACACTGTTTTACTGCAAAATGAATGTGTAAGCTAACGCGGTAACTACAGCGGTGCTGAAGCCGCAGAACTATGCGGTGCGGTCAGGAGGTCACATTGTGGGCGGATATGAGCACAGCATTTGATTTAATTAATTGTTAATTAAATGTAAGATCATACATAAACAGCTAATATATAACAATGTAGACCTACGCTACGATATTAACGTAGCAATCATAGATAGCTAGACTAACTAAAGAACGTGAAACGAAAACAAGATTGTCGTGTCAGTGAAGCTACTTAGCTAACGTTAGCTAGCTATGAAAAGTGACTGGGTAGCAACGGGAAAGTGGAAGATTTTAACTATCTTCCCTGTCACGCAATATAGACACAACACAACCGCGGTTGTCATGCCATCCTCACATCACTTTACATTTGTGTAGTAGATGCCATTTACTCACCATGGTACAAAAAGAGGCAAATTTGGAAACTGTCATTAGGATTTCCATTCGCCCAGCGCCATCTTCCACCCAATCACCGCGCGGAGGCGAGGAGGACCCTCATGAGGGCCCACTGCTGGACTGGCGATGCGAGCTCCGCTTGGTCTTAGTGCCGTGTTAAAAATATCCATCCGATGTCCATGTTCTGTGGCGTACATGATATGAAACGCACACATATGCCCACACCTGCAATTCCTGACACAGCTGTGTAGAGATTGACGACTGTAATCAATGTCAAACCAGAGTCAAGCTCACTGAACCTTTGATCAGGCTAGCGTTTAGTTTTGAAAACGATTTTGAAAAAGTCAAATTTACTTGTGTAGCTAGCTAGAGTATATAGCTAGTTATATAGCTAGCAATCTGCCACGGTCAGCAGTTCATACATAAAATATTTCGATTAGGCACAAGTACAACAACATATGCATTTCTCCCATTCATTTTGCAAACAAAAGTTGTAGCTAGCTATCAGATGAGTCGTTTTACCACTCAGTTCACTGACATGACGCGTCACAGTGCGTCAACACTCCAATAGAAAGTCAAATATTATCTGATCTGAAATCATTATTTTACCCAACCCCGGTGTGAGTTTAGTCATTACGGTATAAAATCAACACTGACATTAGATCAGCGTAAAGGGGACAAATCCATTCGACAATTGTATTTTTGTTCAGGCAATATGAAGGCACTCCTGAATTCTAATTCAGAAGGAGGAGTTTCGGGGCCTTCAATCTCTCTTTCCGCTGTACCCGCCATCTTGCGAGCAAACGGGGGTAAGATGTGTTCCGTTTTACAGCCCGTGAAAGCATAAAATGTCGTTTTAAATGTATGTAAAGACATTGATATAAGTATGTTAAAGCATACTCTACATTTGAGGCCAGAAATAATCCGTTAACGAACGTCTGTATGGCATATATTAGCATGATGAATGAATGGGGTAGCAGCGTGGCTTCACATGTGGGCCTAGCCACTGCAGTGTACGCTAAATTAGCCGGTTTTTAGGGATTTAAAATGGCATAGCCAGACCGCAAATATGTCACGAACCGTAAAATAACAACTGTCACGTTAAAGCAAAAGTTATTTTGTCAATCAGGGGAAATGAAGCGTTATCGGTTTTGGATAGTTTGCGAGCTAATTAGCTTTAGCTATCTCTGTGTCGTAAATCTTGTATTTTGATTGACGTTGCCATATTTGAAATGTCCCCTTGTACTTTTTAAATTATTAACGTTAATGTTATAGTAGCTAAGCTACCGGTGTGTAGATTTTCTTTGCATTTAAGTTAACTTTGTCAACAGATTGCAGTTGTCAGGTGACAGTCAGACCAGGGTATTGTAAGCTAACAAGCTAAATGTCATAGACAGTTTAATTACGTTTTTGTATGTGACAGTATTGCATCCATTGACTTGACTAAATCAGTCTACATAATTCTTAGCCACCCTTGTAACCTTACATTTACAGCCACTGTAATAAATTATTTATACTTTGCCATTGGGTTTGTCTGACATTTGAATATCCATGTTCCAGTAATCAGGCATCATGACCAACACAAGAGGCAAGAGGAGGGGGACGAGGTACATGTTCAGCCGTGCCTTCCGCAAGCATGGTGAGTTCATATCAGAAAGACTGAAGATCTATTGGAATGCCTTAGGTCACTTTTATTTATTTAAAATAAATAACTCGGCTAGGAGTGTTTCTGGCATGAATCCACATTGGCGTAGCCTTCATTAATTACTCAAGTCCATCTTAGAATGTTGTTTTGTTTGGCTGTGTATAATATATGTGCTTTGTTCCTCAGGCCCCATTCCCTTGTCTACATACATGCGTATTTACAGGAAGGGAGATATCGTTGACATCAAGGTAGGCCTTGTTCCACCTTTCTTCGTGTTTACTGGTAGTGACTGCACTTGCAATGAATTAGTTATATTTTTTTCTTTGGACTTCCCCCAAGCAGAATTCTTACGATTGTGAATGTCTCTTCCAGGGTACAGGTACCATCCAGAAAGGAATGCCTCACAAGTGCTACCACGGCAAGACGGGTAGAGTCTACAACGTAACCCAACATGCTGTTGGCATCATTGTAAACAAGCAGGTCAAGTAAGTACAATGTGTGGAGGGTTATGTCAAATTGTCACTATCCGTTTCCTTTCCAGCTTGGCCATGGGATGTTCTTATATTGAAGTTGCATTTGATTTCTTTGTAGAAGAAGGTTTATGTTTGCAGAAGTCTGTCGCATCTGAACTCCATCTTCACTTTGAAACCAGGGCTGACCTAAGTGGTCATTCACGTGGGGGACAGTATTTGTCTTTCAGCACCCGGCCAAGTACTTACTGTATGTTTGAACTAAGGTTGTTGGAGACGCTTTTTATTTTTTACAGATTATTTCGCCATTCATTTGAAGTGTAATGTTTTCTGTTAAGTCAGGATGTCAATTGCTTTGTTTACATGTCATAGGTAAGTGACCAGTAGCCTTTTGTATGTTTTGCAGACAACGTCTCTGAATTTTATTTCCGAGCTGAAAGCCATGTCCCCTTCTCTCTGTAGGGGTAAGATCCTGGCCAAGAGGATCAATGTGCGTATTGAGCATGTGAAGCACTCTAAGAGCAGGGACAGCTTCCTGCAGCGCGTCAAGGAAAACGAGAAGAGGAAGGTGGAGGCCAAGCAGAAGGGCACCTGGGTGGAACTGAAACGCCAGGTATCTAGTGCACATTTACCTGGGCCATTAGCAGTAATGTTGAAATGCTCTAAGTGTCCTGTACACCCCCCAGGACCATGTTTGTTTGTCACTATTCTACATAAACAGTCCAGATTGAACATTAATGCTGATCTAGTGGAATGTTGCGTAAATACAGTTCTGTTGCTTGGTTGACACATTCTGTAATGTTAATTCAGCCATGTCATTATTTCTAATACATAGTCCTTTGAATTGTTTGTATTTGAAGTAGTGGCATCTCATCTATACATTTGTCCTCTCCTCCTTGTCCCCCCTGCAGCCCACGGCTCCTCGTGACGCCCGATTCGTCAGCACCAAGGGCAATGAACCCCAGCTGCTGGAGCCCATCCCTTATGAGTTCATGGCATAACTGTGCTGACCAAAATAAAAAATGTTTATACACAATGATTTGTGTGGACCTGAGTCTCTTATGCATGGATGCATTACACCATGGGATAGTCATTATTACTGCATGTCAATGACTGGGAGAGAAAGTGGGAAGATGGAGTGTTTAGTTATAATGTAGAGTCTAACCAGGGAGATCAATGTTGCTGCTGACGTTCATGATGATTCTCCTCCATTGATCAGAGTGAAGTGAAATGCTATTTCATTGGTCAGCTGAGAATGATGAGCACAACAGTCTCAAAGTACACTAAGAATACTACACTTGAGTTACCCAATCCCCAAAATGTACATGTGTAGGCAATTGCTTGCCCAAAATAAAGCAGACAATTGGGTATATTGAGTAGAATAGCTTGGACATGTCAATGTACAAGGCAGACCTGAATTGTGCCAAATTCTCAATCTATTTACACCATTTTGAACTTTGCACCCTGTTCAATGTTCTCCTTGAATGTCTGGAATGACGGTCAGTCCAGCAGAGGGCAATGTGCACCAGGATAAGTGCCTTGTTACTTAAGCTTATGAGCTCCGATGGGCTGCTTTGGTTTTCAATGTGAGAAATTACATTCCCGTGATTGAATACCCAGGTACCTATAAGCATGCTGATGAACAGATACTGGTCCTTCTGTAGCTCAGTTGGTAGAGCATGGCGCTTGTAACGCCAGAGTAGTGGGTTCGATTCCCTGGACCACCCGTAAGTCGCTTTGGATAAAAGCGTCTGCTAAATGGCATATTATTATATTATTATTATACTGTGATTATATTTCCAGAGAAAGCAATGCACTAAACGGTGATTGTGTCCTAGATGACTCCACTCTTGGAAGATGTCTCAGGGAGAGAGCCAAAATATTTCCAGATCACACATGCATATTTCACACCTGTAGATGTGAAATAGGACAAATATAAGCACCTTCCACATGAGTAGAGAACACTGATTTGACAGTTTGAGCACCAAATGTCCTTTGAGTACAATCGCACCATTCGCTGAGAATCAATAGAGTATACATTGCATGCATTGTTCTTCATGTGTTACATCTTTCTGGTTATGTGACCATGCAGTCACACTGTTGTGTGTGTGTTGTGTTCTGCAGTTTGTGTGTGTGACTGTGTACTCTGTGATTGGTGTGTGTAGTGACCACCCCTGTCGTATCTTGACGTGTGCTGTTTAATCAGTGGAGGCTGAATGGCTGACTGGATATCTGACAAACACTGTATGTTATCTCATCCCACCTCAGTACTTTACCCAATATTTACTCCAATTAGGACCAGTTTCCTGAGATGGTAGCAGCAGCTGGAAAGGTTATAGTAGTGTAGCGAGGAAGAGCACAAACTGACTCTCGAGTGTTTAAAAAATGTTCAGGTATAATGAGGCATATTGTGAATTTAAGATATGACAATTTATCACTTTACTTTTTGAAATGTCCACTACAAATGGCAATTCTTGATAACAACTCACTGAACTAGTCCTGAGATATTCACTTACTAGAAACAATTTTAATATCAAACTTACAAAAATTGTAAGTAATAATTACACACTTTTCTTTTTAAATGTACTAATTTTGACTCCAGATATTTTTTTAAGAACCAGGAAAATATAGTGGTCAATATCACAACCCCACGCGTGATATCATTGAAAATTATTTACATTTACATTTACATAAATGTAAATGTAAATGTAAAATTATATCATAGAACGTCTTTCCAAAAGGACAACTGGACTTAATGCAGTATGGCCTCAGAGATACGGACTTAAAACGAATGTCCACTAGAGAACAAAAATAAATTGCTGGGTCTCGGGAGGCGGTATAACCCTCTGTTATCCTTAGCTGTCTCCCTAAGGGCAGAAGGTACAGACACCTGCCTTATCAAACTGGTATAATAAGTCTCCAACAAGCTGAACGAACACAAGCTGGTGTTACACATGAACCCAAAATCAATGTGATCAATCAGCAAGACACATCCAAATCCCTGCTTATTGATCCATATAGACTACATTGAGGCCTGGGTGTTGTACAGATAACAGTATGGTGTTGGGACCTACTGTTTCGCCTATCTTTCTTTCCTCATAGTGATATCAGTCCTGCCAGATAGAATATACAAGGATATGACAAATAGTGTGAGAGAAATAAGGAAACTTCCAGAAACTGTGGGCTTGTATTACTATCCATGTGGGTACTGGAAATCCCCACAAGGATACTAAAACAAGGACAATTCTCCCTCATGGGGACATTTCACAGGTCCCCACGAGGACAAAGGCTATTTTAGGTTTAAGGGTTAGGTTTAGTGTTACGTAAAATAGGATTTTGATTGGAAATACATGTTATGTCCCCACAAGGATAGTTAAAGAAAATGCTGTGTGTGTGAATCTGCTGTCACAGACAGAACAGGCCTTCATCTGGAGCGCTGACTCATGAGAGTTACTGATTGAAGGAGGAAAAAGTAAACAGTCTGAGAGACAGTGAGTGAGGAGAGAGAGAGCGTGGATTACTATGTGCTCTTTAATCACACACATTTGACATACAGATTGAGGCTGTCAACTCTGCTAGCAGCCCAGAGCAGCCATATCGACCCTGTCTGTCACACATTAACCACACAAACACACACCACTGGTGGACGGTGGAGAGCAGAAGCCTCACAAACACACACCACTGGTGAACGGTGGAGAGCAGAAGCCTCACAAACACACACCACTGGTGGACAGTGGAGAGCAGAAGCCTCACAAACACACACCACTGGTGAACGGTGGAGAGCAGAAGCCTCACAAACACACACCACTGGTGAACGGTGGAGAGCAGAAGCCTCACAAACACACACCACTGGTGGACGGTGGAGAGCAGAAGCCTCACAAACACACACCACTGGTGAACGGTGGAGAGCAGAAGCCTCACAAACACACACCACTGGTGGACAGTGGAGAGCAGAAGCCTCACAAACACACACCACTGGTGAACGGTGGAGAGCAGAAGCCTCACAAACACACACCACTGGTGAACGGTGGAGAGCAGAAGCCTCACAAACACACACCACTGGTGGACGGTGGAGAGCAGAAGCCTCACAAACACACACCACTGGTGAACGGTGGAGAGCAGAAGCCTCACAAACACACACCACTGGTGGACGGTGGAGAGCAGAAGCCTCACAAACACACACCACTGGTGGACAGTGGAGAGCAGAAGCCTCACAAACACACACCACTGGTGGACGGTGGAGAGCAGAAGCCTCACAAACACACACCACTAGTGGACAGTGGAGAGCAGAAGCCTCACAAACACACACCACTGGTGGACGGTGGAGAGCAGAAGCCTCACAAACACACACCACTGGTGGACAGTGGAGAGCAGAAGCCTCACAAACACACACCACTGGTGGACGGTGGAGAGCAGAAGCCTCACAAACACACACCACTAGTGGACAGTGGAGAGCAGAAGCCTCACAAACACACACCACTGGTGGACGGTGGAGAGCAGAAGCCTCACAAACACACACCACTGGTGGACGGTGGAGAGCAGAAGCCTCACAAACACACACCACTGGTGGACGGTGGAGAGCAGAAGCCTCACAAACACACACCACTGGTGGACAGTGGAGAGCAGAAGCCTCACAAACACACACCACTGGTGAACGGTGGAGAGCAGAAGCCTCACAAACACACACCACTAGTGGACAGTGGAGAGCAGAAGCCTCACAAACACACACCACTGGTGGACGGTGGAGAGCAGAAGCCTCACAAACACACACCACTGGTGGACGGTGGAGAGCAGAAGCCTCACAAACACACACCACTGGTGAACGGTGGAGAGCAGAAGCCTCACAAACACACACCACTGGTGGACGGTGGAGAGCAGAAGCCTCACAAACACACACCACTGGTGAACGGTGGAGAGCAGAAGCCTCACAAACACACACCACTGGTGAACGGTGGAGAGCAGAAGCCTCACAAACACACACCACTGGTGAACGGTGGAGAGCAGAAGCCTCACAAACACACACCACTAGTGGACGGTGGAGAGCAGAAGCCTCACAAACACACACCACTGGTGAACGGTGGAGAGCAGAAGCCTCACAAACACACACCACTGGTGGACGGTGGAGAGCAGAAGCCTCACAAACACACACCACTGGTGAATGGTGGAGAGCAGAAGCCTCACAAACACACACCACTGGTGGACGGTGGAGAGCAGAAGCCTCACAAACACACACCACTGGTGGACGGTGGAGAGCAGAAGCCTCACAAACACACACCACTGGTGAATGGTGGAGAGCAGAAGCCTCACAAACACACACCACTGGTGGACAGTGGAGAGCAGAAGCCTCACAAACACACACCACTGGTGAACGGTGGAGAGCAGAAGCCATATGGGATGATATATCAACAGACATCAGACTGTGTCTCTCTCTTCCAATTCACAATGTTTCCATGATTTCATGTTCTCTCAACCCTGCTAGTTTCATCTTTCTCAGTTCTCTTTCTTTGTCTCTGGCCTGATTACACATAATGCACTGTATGCATCTAGGTGATTGTGGACAGATAGGGTCTTTCTTCTACCTTCACTTTCCAGGAGTGGTTATCAGTGTAGACCATAGCCATACACAGATACAGACCCCTGTCAGTGAAGGGATTGGGACAGTCGGGGACCAGAAGTGGAGGTGGAAAGGCTGATAACGATGGCGGCCGACAGAGGCCAGGTGACCTGAAGTGTGGAGGGAGCAGAGGTACCGCCTTAGGGTTCTCAATAGGCCTCATTCAGAGAAGCCATTCTAAGATTTCACACCAGATCATGGTACGTGAATGGTAGTTGGTCTCTAGTCGTTAGGTAATGCACACACCACTGGTGAATGGTAGTTGGTCTCTAGTCGTTAGGTAATGCACACACCACTGGTGAATGGTAGTTGGTCTCTAGTCGTCAGTAATGCACACACCACTGGTGAATGGTAGTTGGTCTCTAGTCGTTAGGTAATGCACACACCACTGGTGAATGGTAGTTGGTCTCTAGTCGTTAGGTAATGCACACACCACTGGTGAATGGTAGTTGGTCTCTAGTCGTTAGGTAATGCACACACCACTGGTGAATGGTAGTTGGTCTCTAGTCGTTAGGTAATGCACACACCACTGGTGAATGGTAGTTGGTCTCTAGTCGTTAGGTAATGCACACACCACTGGTGGACGGTGGAGAGCAGAAGCCTCACAAACACACACCACTGGTGAATGGTAGTTGGTCTCTAGTCGTTAGGTAATGCACACACCACTGGTGAATGGTAGTTGGTCTCTAGTCGTTAGGTAATGCACACACCACTGGTGAATGGTAGTTGGTCTCTAGTCGTTAGGTAATGCACACACCACTGGTGAATGGTAGTTGGTCTCTAGTCGTTAGGTAATGCACACACCACTGGTGAATGGTAGTTGGTCTCTAGTCGTTAGGTAATGCACACACCACTGGTGAATGGTAGTTGGTCTCTAGTCGTTAGGTAATGCACACACCACTGGTGGACGGTGGAGAGCAGAAGCCTCACAAACACACACCACTGGTGAATGGTAGTTGGTCTCTAGTCGTCAGTAATGCACACACCACATTGGATTGAAGATTTTCTATTTTGTTTTCTGATTTGTGTCAAGCTTTCCTGAATTCACAACTAAAGTATCCTTGTGGAAACATAGTATACTTTTAATCCAATTAAGTCTAAATAAAGAGCAGTGTCTTAGAATTGGGAGTGGGTTGAACTGTCAACAGGATTGGAGGAGTCGGGTTTGAAGAGCATCACATTGGGACAGAGCAGGAGAATGAAGACTAGGTTGTGACTAAATCACACCTATCATAGAACAATATGGAGGAGGTTGATAAGATCACGATTAGGGCTGTAAATGTAACGGGTGTGTGAAGACTGGAGACAGACAGTCGCTCAGCTCAGACTACAATCGGGCGCGCACACACACCACAGACAGAAGATAGCGATGCACAGTGTCAGGAGCCTGCATGACAGTTTTAAAGCCTACAATCAATCAGAGACAGGCAAGCTCAAAGACCTGAATTGCAACAACTGCTGTTCAGTAAAAATGATCAATGACTAGTCTATTCTATTGAATTCACCAATAACAGTTAGGACTAATCTAGGTCTTGGAAATCAGAGCCAGAAACCCAATCACATCCATTTGCAAGAGGCTATTTTGCCTCAATCTCAAGCAGTAGACTCTTTCATAGTAGGCCATGAATGTAAGTTTAAAGCTGCAATATGTAACTTTTTGGATGACCCAACCAAATTCACATAGAAATGTGGGTTATAAATCTGTCAATCTCATTGAAAGCAAGTCTAAGAAGTGGTAGAGCTGTTTTTTGTGTGCTATTTCTGTCTTTTACTTTCAATTGTGTACACCAGCTTCAAACAGTTGAAAGTACAATATTTTGGGTTCTAGAAAATATATTTCACAGCAGTTTAGACGGTACAATGGTTCTCTACACCAAACTTGCTTGTTTTGTCACATAAACTGGAATTATGTGAACTGTTTGAATTTTAGCAACCAGGAAATGGCGGAGCGATTTCTGCATAGTGCATCATTAATTAACTCATGGAGATTGATAGAGGACTCTAATGCCCAAAAGCCGGTTGTGTCATGGGCAGTGCCATTGGACTTTCACCATTTTGTAAGTAGTCAACTGGGTGGGACCTCCTATGAGTTAAGGAAGGATCACATAATTCCATCCAGATCAGTGGGATCAGCCAATGAATTATACTCATGAGCAAACATTTCATAACTGCAGGTGGCAGTAAATCGCCAACCTTGACTTTATACCTGTTCAAGCAATACATTTCAGGTGGCATTATACAGCCTTTCAGTTTGTTTACCAACTCATAGAAGTAGTACAAGAAGAAAATGGACTACTTCAAAATGGAGATGGCCTCAATTGTGCTGCCCATGCTCTCACATATGCCATAACCAGATCAAATAATCAGTCTAAGCTTTACAGTACCTTGCTATATGCTGTTTTAAAGTCAGGTGTGCGTCAATGCACAGCAATTCACTGTTCCAACCTCCTCCAATCAGGAACTAAAACTACGTTCAAATGTAGAGTGACGGCTGAATAAAATCACGAAGCAGGTGTCCAATATTAATTTATAAATCATCAATATTTCACCAAAATAATGATAGTATTTAGGCCTGAAATTAATTTAGGCTATTACAGAGCCAGACTTTGCTTTCTATTTTGTTCACTTTCCATTGCGTGGATTGAAACACCCCTGTATTATCCAACAGTGGTATCGCCCAATAAAATATATAGTCCTCAGGTGTTAACCCATGTAGGCCGGTATACGACCTGACCTATTGGTTTTGCGTTATCAAAACACTGTCATCTGTACAATTAAAGATGGGGGAAAGGATTGAAGTCCAAAGAAGCTTTAATTGTTCTTTTGTCAACTGCAATGCCACCTTCAATAAATCATGGAAATTAGATGCCCATCTTTGCAAGCACACAGGTTTGGTGAGGACCTATCCTGCCCAGCTGGCATCTTTTAACAGATGGTCCAGATCAGATCCTATGTACTGAATTTAGAATTTCTGTTAATCAGAAAGAATGAGCCTATTGACGTAAGTGAAATACAACTGAACGCGAATGAATGTCTGCGGTCAGAAACACGTATTATCGTGTTTTGTTACTTGGTCACGTTTGACAGAAACCCTCTCTCTTTGACAGAAACCCTTCTCGTGCGAGAACTGTGACAAGAGCTTTTGTACCCGCTACCAGCTCACCAGACACGGGCTGAGCCACAGTGGAGAGAAGCCATACACGTGAGTATGAAGCTTCACTATCCTATAGGGCAATGGTTCACGGTCAATGATCGGTTGTGTACGAGCCTGTATGGCTGTTCCTGCCTTCAACAATGTCTCATTGTTGCCTTTCGAAGTGATTGAGCGGACAGTCAGTTGGCAGAAGTAAAGACTAGCACCAAAGCTACGGTTTAGTTGTAAATGGTTTTGAACCAAATGTTTCTGAATCAACTCGAGTAGGAGCGCAAACCCTTTGTGCTAGGAGTCATGCAATTCATTATTCCTCTTCCAACGTTCCCTCCGGTCACTCATCTGTTTCTGTGCGTCTGCAGGTGTCAGTCTACAGGATGCTCCGAGGCCTTTGTCACACATGCCAGCATGAAGAATCACATGGCTCGCGTTCACCAGCACCAGGAGAAGCACTATAAGGTTGGCTAAACCGAAGTCAGACTTTGACGCACCTAATGAATCACTGATACCACTTGGTTTAGTCAGAAACAAAGCCCTGCAAAAATCGTGGCCATTTTCCTTAAGCCAGAAAGTTTAATGAAATTACATTTTACTTTACTCTACTGCTGCTTGAAATGTGAGGTTTATTTATTTAGAGCACCAGCACTGAAGCCCATGCTCTAAACTATGTCAACATCTGTTAGTATGTGTGCATGTAGTCTTGTGCACTTGCCTTCGGTTATAGGCAGACATCTTGCCACAGAAGTAGACCTGCGTTTTGCCTGTTTAATAATGTTTTCCTGCAGTTGATCTAATTTCAACCAGCTGAATGACCAACACCAGACATCATGCAGAGTAAGTGGGGGGGATTAATCAATATTCGACAGACAAGCTACCTTCTATCTGCATGGTGGTGCCGTCAACCATGTAGGCAATGCCATGTTTTCATGACTCAGGCTAAACCGAGGTTCACATTCATCACCCTATTGCCTTAGGTTTCATTTGACACTGTTCTGAAACAGTTGATGGGTAAACATCAGATTCCTTGACTTCCACCTCCAGGTGTGACTGAAGAAATAGTGAAGGCAATGTTGGACTACGACAAATGGTCCGCATGCTAATTTTCATTCAAAGGTTTGTAAATGTATGTTCTAGTGTGACCATGTGCACTGTGGGATGGAGTTCCATAAGAAGAACCAACTGAAAACACACAAGATTACACACACACAACTGCTGCCCTTTCAGTAAGTATAACACACTGACCCCTACAAGAGAATGTGGACTCTACCACATCAGGCTGAACTCTGACCCTTTCCCATAGGTGTATCTTTGAGGGCTGTAAGAGAGAGTTTGCTGCTCCCGGACAACTGAAGCGCCATGAGAAAGTACACCAAGGTGAGCCCTACACATGCCACATACCCACAAGTCTGATCAGAGGTCCTGTGGATGTTTTATCGAGCCATTTCTCTTTCCCAGGTTACCCCTGTGCTGTGGAGGACTGTCCATTCCAGGGGAAGACTTGGTCAGAGTATCAGAAGCACAGGAAGGCTGTGCACAGAAGTATGTAGGCCCTCTTGACTATGCTGCAACTCATCCCTTTGCATTGTCTTGTGAACCCCTCTCACATGGTCCTAAATATTATATTGATTTAAAATGGGTACGATTGTAAAGTCTTCACCGGTTGTGTGTTCAGTCAAGCTACAGTGTGATAGCTGCAGTAGGATGTTCCTGGGGGTGTGGTTTTTGAAGCAGCACCAGCTGCGGATCCACTCCGGTGCACCCAAGAGGGTGTTCCAGTGCTCCGCCGCTGGGTGTGAGAAGACCTTCACCACCCACTTCAACCTGGAGAGCCACGTTGTGTCAGACCATGAGGGCAAGCTGGCTTTCTCCTGTACCCACGAAGGCTGTGGCAAGCACTTCGCTATGCAGGTGAACTCATGGGACAAAGGCTCCAGTTACAATATGGTATCCTGTCACTTCGCAAATAGCTTTGCAGAACTCAATCTGTCTCTTTAAGTGGAATATTTGGTGTAAAACTAAATGTGTGTATATTCCTTAGGAGAGTTTGAGACGACACAGAGTGGCTCATGACCCAGAGAGGAGAAAGCTGCAGGTGAATGCTGGTATTGGGTTTATGGTGGATAAGTAGCTTCCCTACATGTAGTATTATAATCCACTACTGTTTCCTTTTGCAGAAGGTGTGCCCTAAAAAGAACAAGCCGTTGGGGCCAGCCTCTACACAGGCTGAGACCAGCAGACTGGCTGACCAACTCCATAACACCAGCTTGGGCTACTCTACATCATAACATCAGCTTTGGCTACTCTGACCTGGACTGGTCCATCAGAACCATGGGGGGGGGGTGTAAATCTGAAACCTGTGGAACAGGAACCTATTCTTTGCTACTTGTCAAGCTGTTTTTGTTTAGTTTAGTTTTCAAGAGCTGGATTTCAGATATGTATCAAACACTTATCTAATAAATCCTCACCAATGCATGGCTGGCTCCTTGTCTGTTAATGGCTATGTAATGCACTATGACACTTGACAAATACCCAATGGTGTCGCACATGATATTCACTTTCAAAGCCTATTATCAAGTCTGGTCCATCATCCTGGGAAGTGTGAGAACGGCCCAAAATCTGTCTTCTCCAGCAGGTTTTTTTTTTTTCCTCCAAGGAGGTGATTGAGTGAATTTGGTAAACACATTGACTGGCTTATTTGATAGACTAGAAGTTGAATAATTAGGATACAAGTAGGACATGTGGCATCCCAGAAACCTATCGGCCTTGTGCCTGTTCACTTACTAGCCCTGAGTGGCTAGTGGTGCCACCTGTTCTAGCCGCCGACTACCTTTCAAGCGGCCACTAGATCTACCTGTTCACAAATGGCCAATCTGTAGGCGGGTTGGTGACGGTGAACAAATTGCATCAGTGTGCTTGCAATGCACCACTCCAATAGTTTGTACAGAATCTCAATGGAACTTGTGGTATTAAAGATGGGTAAAGATTTTGTTTGGGTGCCAGGCAGGTATTAACCCTGCCAAAAGGAAGAGTAGGACGGAGTACCACTACCGGACCCACAGACTGCCCAGTGTAGCCTGTTTGCCAGAGCCAGTGGTGTGAAAAGACCATAAAACCTCGCAGCACAGGGATAACCCAACGAAACGGCAGAGCAACTTCATATAAATAATTCACAAAGAACCCAGTCATCAGGATCTGTATTACCACTTCTGAACACATCCAGGTGCTGAAATGATTCCACTAGCAGTGTTTTCCTCCTCCAGTATGAAGGTGTGGCACCAGGCAGACGTGGGTAAGAACTGACTCAATGCTCTCTGTGGAAAATATTTATCAAATGGCAGAATCCACAAGTAAACCCTAGGGAGCTGATGGCTGGGTCGTCATGGTGATGAGGCCTAACGCTGTGTCCAGGGGACTTGGGCCCCCAGAGTAAGGCCTTGGGTTTATTCAGTTGGAGCGAGTAGGTGAAAAGGTTTTATCCCATTTTTCTCCTGATAACCTTAGCAACGTTTCAGACAAAGACATGGCCTAGAGCTGATCTAAATCATTACATGGCAGAGACTCTTCTGTTCTATGCAATGAATTTCCATCTGTTGCGGCCACCTGAACGCACCCTTGGTATATTCAACTGCAGTCCAGAGACGATGTACTGTCCTTGAACAGATACAGTCCCGGTAACATGACCATATGAACACAGTCTGTTTGTGGGGCTGACACAGTCTGCCCCAGTATCAAGTGATTTTGCTCAATAGGGCCAGGTTTCCTCTAGCCTGGTTTGATGAAGTCTGTAATTTGGCCCAGGTTACAGTAGGTCCAATTTAAAACAATTTCAGTATGGTATGATTTGGCGCCATAGCCTGATTTCGATGCAGTCCTGATTTGGCCCTGGTTAGATCCAGTCTACAGTCATTTCAGTATGGCATAATGCTATGCCAGGCTGCCAGGCCAGGAGACCACAGTGAGAGCCACTCTGCTACGCTGCTCCTTCAGCATGGGTACCAGGGCTGAGTGGCTCATACCAGCCGTAGACAGTCCATTAACCGCCACTATCATGTCCCCACACCTAGGGAACAGAGGGGACACAGAGGGGCACATCAAAATGGATGGACCACATACAGATATACACCAGTTTATTAAGTACACCCACCCCTTGTTCATGAAAATGGTTTGCTCCAACAGACAGTGAGTCACATGGCCATGGCTTGCTATTTAAAGTTGGCAGACAGGCACCAAGGAATTCAGTTACTGTTCGATTGAATGTTATCATGGGCAAAACTATTGACCTAAGCGATTTTGATAGTGGTATGATCATGTCAGGCGCTCCGGTTCCAGTATCTCAGAAACGGCCGCCCCCTGGTCTTTTCACACATGATAGTGTCTAGGGTTTACCGAGAATGATGAGACAAACAAAAAACATCCAGTCAGTCCTGTGGGCAAAAACAGCTTATTGACGAGAGGTAGAAGGAGAATGGCAAGAATCGGACAAGCTAACAGGTGGGCCACAAACAGGCAAATAACGGCGCAGTACAACAGTGGTGTTCAGAACGGCATCTTGGAACACACAACTCAGCGGTCCTTGTTACAGGTGGACTATTGCAGCAGACGACCACACCAGGTTCCACTCCTATCAGCTAAAAACAAGAAGAAGCGGCTCCAATGGGCACAAGATCAATAACACTGGACAATTGAGGAATGGAAAAACATCGCCTGGTCCATCCAATCCCGGTTCCTGTTGCATCATGCTGATGGCAGAGTCAGGATTTGGCATATGCAGCAGGCATGGTACAGGCTGGTGGGGGTGGTGTAATGGTGTGGGAAATGTTTTCATGGCTCATGTTAAGTCCCTTGATACCAATTGAGCAATGTTTCCATGCCCAGAAGGATTCAGACTGTTCTGGAGGAAGAGGGGGGTCCGAACCGGTACTAGATGGGTGTACCTAATACACAGTGTGTATGTAAGATAATATAAGATGTACTTTATTGACAATTAACTTACAGAGAACGGAAATGTGTCTATATGCTCACAGCATGACTGAAGGCTTACTTGAGGCGGCCATCGTAGTATGCAGGCGTTCCAAGGACAATGGTCTTGATGAAGAATGCCTGGTTGCTATGGTTTTCCTCGTATCCCCCGACGATGCTGAAGCCCCAGCTCCCAGGGTGACTTCTACGCAGAACAATCTCATGGCTACTGTGAAGGTAGCTGAGAGAGAGAGAGAATACAAAGGGAGAGAGATGGACGGAGAGAATGAGCCAGTGTTTTAGTGAGAGGGCGAGAGACAGGGGGGGACGATAGAGGGAGGAGCAGGGAGAGAAATGGGGAAGGAGGGCAAGAGAAAGACAGAAAAGGAGGGAGGAAACAGAGAGACAGATAGGCAGGGAAAGAAAGCAATAGAGGGGTGATTCAGAGGGAGGGAGAGAAACAAAGAAAGACAGCAGAAGAAAAGGAGAGCGTAAGAAAAAAAGAGTGTGAGTTTGAGGCTGCTCTCTGCACCAGTCTCAGAAGGAGGAATTATGGAGAGACATTGGGGATGTCACCACATGGCTCTCAGTTGATAATCCACACTACAGCACAGTTCAGGACAACACACACACACAAACATAATCCCCCGTATGGACCTCCTTACGTAACACACACACACACACACATAATACTGACACATGAAACAAAATACATATTCTAATACCTCACACATTCAAACACAATCTCCCTGGATGACTTCAATAGTCTAAAAGGTCTTCCTCTCCTCAGCTTCACCTACACTAACATGAAACCACTAAATAAGTCACAGCAATACTTTCACACAAACTCCCAATATCCCAAACACCCCAAGTGAGTCCAACCCAAACAGGTGTGTGTGTGTGTGAGGGTTATATTCTCTGTACCTGGGCAGGCCGAGCCACAAGACCCAAGAAGGGGACCAGGACGAGTCGTAGTCTGAGTTGTGTGTGTGGTGATGTGGGGGAAACAGCTGGTCCTCGGTGCTCTGAACCTGGCCCGGCTCCTCCACCATGCTGACCTCCAGCGCCCTCAGCTGGACGGAGGGCGATGCTGCGCTGGCCTTCAGGGTGCCCACCGCCTCACTGTGGCTCAGGTAGGTCAGGTCCTGGCCATTGATACTCAGGAGGATGTCACCTGGAGAGAATGAGAGAGAGATAGAGTGTGTGTGTGTGTGTGTGTGTGTGTGTGTGTGTGTGTGTGTGTGTGTGTGTGTGTGTGTGTGTGTGTGTGTGTGTGTGTGTGTGTGTGTGTGTGTGTGTGTGTGTGTGTGTAGGAGTGAGAGAGGGAGAAGCAGAGGGAGGGACAAAAAGGACAGAGAAGAACAGTTAGTTAGGGACAAATAGTCCTGAGAGACACTGACCTCTGAGACTTCAGCTGAACAGCACAGGAAGAAAGACAAACCAAAAACTGACAACTTTAATTAGGCCTTGAGAATAATATCAGAAGCTCCCACTGGGGGATGTGAGTCATTACTCACCTCGTTTGATTCGTCCATCACGTGACAGGCAGCCGTGTGGTTGGACGCTGGTCACAAAGATGGGCAGCTCGCCGCTCTTGCTGCCCCGCCCCCCGGCCACGGTCATACCCAGAGACTCATGAGGCTCCTTCTTCACAGTGATGTGTTTCTCCTTACAGGTCACACACTGGGACAGGTCCTACACACGCACGCACGCACGCACGCACGCACGCACGCACGCACGCACGCACACACACACACACACACACACACACACACACACACACACACACACACACACACACACACACACACACACACACACACACACACACACACACACACACACACACACACACACACACACACACACACGACAAGAGAGGTCAGTATACAAAGATACACAGTAATAGAGACAGTCAGACACACACACTCCCTTCAGGTGTGTGTACTCACTCTGTGGGTGCTGGAGCGAGCCAGGTGGGCACAGGTAGGCACTGGGCTGGGGTTGGGGGAGAAGCTGTAGTGATGGTGGTGGTGGTGATTGGGGAGGAAGTGGTCATGGCAGTACAGGTCTCTGTTGGAAGTGGAGCTTGGTGGAGGGGTAGGCTTACTGGGCCGGCCAATCAGTAGAAAAACTCTCTCGCCGCTAGCCTGTAGTCGACAGGGAAAGAGAGTAGGGTTGGCCATCAAATCAAATCACATTTTATTTGTCACATACACATGGTTAGCAGATGTTAATGCGAGTGTAGCGAAATGCTTGTGCTTCTAGTTCCGACAGTGCAGTAATATCTAACAAGTAATCTAACAATCCCCAACAACTACCTAATATACACAAATCTAAAGGGGTGAATGAGAATATGTACATGTAAGTATATGGATGAGCGATGTAGGCAAGGTGCAATATATGGTATAAAATATGAGTAATGTAAGACGTAAGCATTATGAAAAAAATACAGTGTATACATGTGATTTGAGTAATGTAAGATACTGTATGTAAACATTATTAAAGTGGCATTATTTAGAGTGGCATTGTATGAAGTGACTAGTGATCATTTTATTAAAGTGGCCAGGGATAGTCTCAGTTTAGGCAGAAGCCTTTCTGAGTAAGTGATTGCTGTTTAGCAGTCTGATGGCCTTGAGATAGAAGCTGTTTTTCAGTCTCTCTGTCCCAGATTTTCTGCACCTGTACTGACCTCGTCTTCTGGATGGTAGCAGTGTGAAAAGGCAGTGGTTCAGGTGGTTGATGTCCTTGATGATCTTTTTGGCCTTCCTGTGACCTCAGGTGCTGTAGGTGTCATAGAGGGCAGGTAGTTTGCACCACCCTCTGGAGAGCCTTGCAGGTGAAGGTGGTGCAGTTGCCGTACCAGGCTGTGATACAGCCCGACTGGATGCTCTTGGTTGTGCATCTGTAAAGGTTTGTAAGCGTTTTGGGTGACAGCCTCCTGAGAGGTGTTGTTGCTCCTTCTTCACCACACTGTCTGTGTTTGTCTGTGTTGTGTACGCTGATGAACTTTCCACCTTCTCCACCGCTGTCCCTTTGATGTAGATAGGGGGGTGCTCCCTCTGCTGTTTCCTGAAGTCCATGATCATCTCCTTTATTTTGTTGACGTTGAGTGAGAGGTTGTTTTCCTGACACCACACTCCGAGTGCCCTCACCTCCTCCCTAGAGGCTGTCTCGTCGTTGTTGGTAATCAAGCCCACTACTGTTGTGTCATCTGCAAACTTGATGATTGAGTTGGAGGTGTGCATGGCCACGCAGTCGTTGGTGAACAGGGAGTACGAGGGGGCTGAGCACGCACCCTTGTGGGGCCCCAGTGTTGAGGGTCAGCAAAGTGGAGATGTTGTTTCCTACCTTCACCATCTGGGGGCGGCCCGTCAGAAAGTCCAGATCCCAATTGCACAGGGCTGGGTTGAGAACCAGGGCCTCCAGCTTGATGATGAGCTTGGAGGGTACTATGTTGAATGCTGAGCAGTAGTCAATGAACAGCATTCTTACATAGGTATTCCTTTTGTCCAGATGGGCTAGAGCAGTGTGCAGTGTGATGGCGATAGCGTCTTCTGTGGACCTGTTGGGGTGGTATGCAAACTGAAATGGGTTTAGGGTGGCTGTTAAGGTGGAGGTGATATGATCATTGACTAGTCTCTCAAAGCACTTCATGATGACAACAGTGAGTGCTATGGGGCGGTAGTCATTTAGTTCAGTTATCTTTGCCTTCTTGGGTACAGGAACAATGGTAGCTATCTTGAAGCATGTGGGGACAACAGACTGGGATAGGGAGCGACTGAATATGTCCGTAAACACACCAGCCAGCTGGTCTTCCCATGCCCTGAGGACGTGGCTAGCAGCCCTGCGAGGGTTAACACGTTTAAATGTTTTACTCACGTCAGCCACAGAGAAGGAGAGGGGGGGGGGGCGGTGCAGTCCTTGTTAGTGGGTCGTGACGGTAGACCTGTATATCCTCAAAGCGGGCAAAGAAGGTGTTTAGTTTGTCTAGAAGCGTGACGTCGGTGTCCGTGACATGGCTGGCTTTCTATTTGTAGTCTGTGATTTCCTGTAGACCCTGCCACATATGTCTTGTGTCTGAGCCGTTGAATTGCAATTCCACCTTGTCCCTGTGCTGGCACTTCGCTTGTTTGATTGCCACGCAGAGGGAATAACTACACTGTTTATATTCACTCATATTCTCAGACCTCTTTCCATGGTTAAATGCGGTGGATCGCGCTTTCAGTTTTGCGCGAATGCCGCCATCCATCCACGGTTTCTGATTAGGGGAGGTTTTAATAGTCACACTGGGTACAACATCTCCAATGCACTTCTTTATAAACGCACTCACAGAGTCAGCATATAGGTCGATGGTGTTCTCTGAGACTGACTGGAACATATTCCAGCGTGGCTTCAGATTGGTCGGACCAGCGTTGAATGGTTCTCGTCACTGGTACGTCCTGTTTGAGTTTCTGCCTATAAAACAGTAGGAGCAAGATGGCGCCGTGGTCGGATTTGCCGAAAGGAGTGAGGTGGAGGGATTTGTATGCATTTGGAAGTTAGAGTAGCAGTGGGCGAGGGCATTGCCCATGCGCGTTGCGCAATCAATATGCTGGGAGAACTTAGGTAGCTTTGTTCTCAAGTTTGCTTTGTTAAAATCCCGAGCTACAATAAAAGCAGCCTAAGGATATATGGTTTCCAGTTTGCATATAGTTCAATGAAGTTCCTTGATGGCCATCTTGGTGTCTGCTTGAGGGGGAATGTACACAGCTGTGACAATAACTGACGAGAATTCTCTTGGTAGTTAAAATGGCCAGCATTTTATTGTAAGGAATTCCAGGTCAGTGAGCAGAAGGACTTGAGTTCCTGTATGTTGTAATGATTACACCATGAGTCGTTAATCATGAAGCATACACCCCCGCCCTTCCTCTTCCCAAAGAGGTGTTTATCTCTGTCGGCGCGATGCATGGAGAAGCCCGGTGGCTGAACTGACAACATATCCCGAGAGAACCATGTTTCTGTGAAACAAAGAATCTTACAATCTCTGATGTCTCTCTGGAAGGCAACCCTTGCTCAAATTTGGTCTACCTTGTTGACAAGAGACTGGACATTGGCTAGTAGTATACTCGGGAGTGGTGGGAGATGTGTACGTCTACGGAGCCCGACCAGGTGGCCGCTTCGTCTACCCCTTCTGCGGCGCCGTTGTTTTGGGTTGACTACTGGAATTAGACCCATTGTCCTGGGTGGTGGTCCGAACAGGGGATCCGCTTCGGGAAAGTCGTATTACTGGTCGTAATGTTGGTAAGTTGACGTTGCTCTTATATTCAATAGTTCTTCCCAGCTGTATGTAATAAGACTTAAGATTTCCTGGGGTAACAATGTAAGAAATAATACATAAAAAAACAAAATACTGCATAGTTTCTTAAGAACTCGAAGCCAAGAAAAACTGTCCCAACTCACCGTTTCAGAAACACTGTTTAAACCCTAGCCTTACCTGTATGATCTGAGCAGCCTGTTCAGGCGTGCCGTGGCGTAGGTCCTGTTCATTGACCGCCAGCACGCGGTCGTTACTACACAGCCTCCCGTCCTTGGCCGCTAGGCCGCCGTCTAGCAGATCTAACACAAACACCCCCACCTCATCCGTCCTGCGCACCAGCTTGATGCCCAGCTGCTCTGACGAGTCCCGCTTGTGCAGGGTGATCCTCAGGCTGGCAGGGCTGGATGGGGTGCTCTCTGGGGTGGAGCAGGGGGCGTGAGGCACAGAACGGGTGGTGAAAGGGGGCGGGCGAGAGGCACAGCGGCGCTCTCTCAGGACAGTGAGCTGTAGCATGGCACAGGGGCGTGCAAACGTGGAGCGGGCAAGGTTATGGGGCACGTTGCTGATGTCTACACTGTTGACCTAGGAAGGGGGAGAGAGAGCACTGAAAGGGATATTTGGGGATTTTAGCAATGAGGCCCTTTATCTACTTCCCCAGAGTCAGATGAACTCATGGTACAATTTTTATGTCTCTGTGTCCAGTAGAAGGAGGTTAGAGGTAATTTTGCGAGCCAATGCTAACTAGCATTAGCGCAATGACTGGAAGTCTATGGTATCTTCTACCATCCTAATAGGTACCATAGACTACCAGTCACTGCATTAGATATATTAGAGAAAGGAGGAGATAGGAATCCCAATGGGCAATGAATGGAGGAACGTATAACGTCTCACCTAGCAGACCGTTGACCAATTGCATTCACGATGTCTTGCTACGCCACGCGGTTCCTAAGCTAATCGTCACGCAATCCCTTCTCGAAGTCAGGATCGAGAAACCTGCCTATTTTCCTCAAAAGTATGTAAAGTCACAATGGCAAAGCTATACAATATTACAGAGAACAAGTGAACTATCTCACATCTCAGAAAATATATGTAATGGTGTACTAAATTCATCCTAAATTTGAGTTTTAGAGCTAGTGCTTAATTGACCCCCATTCACTCGAGCTCTCCTTGTCCCAGAATCTCCTAGAATGCACTGCGTGGTCCATGGTCGACGCAAAGGCAACGTACACAATGGCCGTTAATACAATTCCAATGGAGTTTCCCATCTCCTCAAATGTATCTCTGATTACATCTACTAGCATGCTAGCAGTTACCATAGACTTCCAGTCATTGCGCTAACACCAGTTAGCAATTGTGCTAACGCTAGTTAACAACTTCCTTCAAACTGCACGCAGAAACTTAAAAATGGTATCCATGAGTTCATCTGACTCTAGGAAAGTAGATAAAAGGGCTTCAATGCCAAAATCCTGAAGTATCCCTTTAAGAGAGGAGGATAATAGGAGGATAATAGAGAATGAGGAAAGGGGGGTAAAGTGGTTAGGAAGAGGAAGAGTGGAGATAGAAGAAAGATTACAGCCATGCAGGACCCTCACCTGTAGTATCTGGTCTCCGGCCAGAAGCCTGCCATCTCGAGCAATGACCCCGTCACGGTAAACTTCCTGGATCACCACGTTGATAAGGGGCGTCTCGTTGCCCCCGACGATGCTGATGCCAAGTTCTACATAGGGGTTGGAGCGGTGGACCTCGATGGTGGTGATCTCACCCTCTGGAATGGACGGCAGCTTCACACAACCTGGTAGATACACATGGACATGGAAGCACATCAATCTCTTATAATTATGAATGTTTAGATTCATTTAGAGAGGAAGGTTAAGGAAAGCAAGTCAGATGGAGGAAGTGATGTCATACCTTCTTCTGCGGAGAGGGGCGGGGACTCGGGGCAGTCCCACCCTGAGGAGGCGGAGCTGGCGGTACGGAGGAGGTGGATGCAGGGGTTACTGAGGGGTCTCTTTACCCTGGGCACCACACACTCCAACCCTACCACACCTACACAGAGAGAGAGGTTAGTAATACACACACACGCACACACGCACACACACACACAGTTATTGCTCTTACTCACTGTCCTCCTCAGTGCTTTCCTCAAAGGCAGGGTTGTCCAGTCCAGGCTCATCAATCCACATGGGAACACTGCTGCTGGCGGTGCCACCAGGGGGCGAAGGTGAGCTCTCCTCCTGCAGGTCTGTCTCCGTCTGGAGGGAGCGGGGGGACCTGGGTGGGCTGGTCACCATGGCTCCCTCCTCCCCGTGATCACATGGTGGGCCCTGTAAATTGGTCTGCTGAGACCGAGTCCCCGGACACCTGGGCACAGAGAGAGAGGGATTTCAGAGGTTACATAACTGGCCAATGTTCCCTCTAAACTGTGCACGTGAGAAGCACGAGATTGAACCACTCAACATTCTAAAGTTTTCCCCATTAGTTAACACTATCAATGTTTCCCTTTACTGTGGGAATTGTGTTCGAATCAATGCAATATTAGCCACTATCAATGCAACATACCGAAAACAAAACAAACTATGCAAGACTTAGTATGCAAAACAATCTATGCAAGAGATTTGTAGGCAGAACGCATAGGAGTAGGATACTATTGCATTGACAGGCACAATTCAAGGCCCGTACTCTACACAGACCGGTATGCCATAACCAATCAGAGCTGCAGTAGGCCTAAATGCAAATAAAGCATTTCCATATATGGATCTGTGCCATTCACTTTGAACTGGACTGTTTTTACAACATGAGCGGGTCGTGAGTAGATGCGGTTGTTTTGAGATCAAAGCAAGAACTACATGTAGTGAGCATGTGCACATTTGTACATATATGTTCATATCCTTTGCCAGTTAGTGAGTTATTAGCCCAGGTATAAATACTTTGTTGACAGCAATAGGGGAGTGATCGCTTCCTACAACAGCACAAAACGTGTGAATCTTTGAAAAGCGAGTCAGGTAAATAGCTTTTTTTTTGTCTTAAAGGAGTAGTGTTGTATTTTGAGACAGGCTTGAATAAGCTAAGTAGCCAATAGGCAGAGGGTAGCATCATTTGTCCGATTATCTGTATGAATGGTATGGAAATAATGCTGCATTGTTTTGTAAAGTGGTTTATTGCATCAAAAAACACAACAACATTTTCAGTCACCTCCTTGTCTGAAGGACAAGTGGATAAACAGGTTAATGTCAAGTTCTGCATGTTTTTTTCCCCCAAAGTCTCATGGAATGTAGGCCTACATTGAACACCACACATTGGTGGCTACTGTAGGTTGAATGATCAGTTGTACCTAATTTTTACCAGCATGTCACATGTGCAACCAGAGGAAAAACTCTAGACCACCTTTACTCCACACACAGAGATGCATACAAAGCTATCCATTTGTCAAATTTGACCATAATTCTATCCTCCTGATTCCTGCTTACAAGCAAAAACTAAAGCAGGAAGGACCAGTGACTAACTCAATAGGGAAGTGGTTAGATGATTCGGATGCTACGCTACAGGACTGTTTTGATAGCACAGACTGGAATTTGTTCTAGTATTCATCCAATGGCATTGAGGAGTATACCACCTCAGTCATCGGCTACATCAATAAGTGCATGATGACGTCGTCCCCACATCGACTGAACGTACATATACCAACCAGAAGCCATGGATTAGAGGCAACATCCGCATCGAGCTAAAGGCTTTCAAGGAGCGGGAGACTAATCCGGACCCCTATAAGAAATCCTGTTACACCCTCAGACAAACCATCAAACAAGCAAAGCGTCAATACAGGATTAAGATTTAACCCTACTACACCGGCTCTGATGCTCGTTGGATGTGGCAGGATTTGAAAACTATTACAGACTACAAAGGGAAACCCAGATGTGAGCTGCCCAGTGACGCGAGCCCACCAGACGAGCTAAATGCCTTTTATGCTCGCTTCGAGGCAAGCAACACTGAGGCACGCTTGAGAACACCAGCTGTTCTGGATGACTGTGTGATAATGCTCTCGGTAGCCGATGTGAGCAAGACCTTTAAACAGGTCAACATTCACAAAGCCAAGGGGCCAGATAGATTACCAGGACGTGTACTCAAAGTATGCACGGACCAACTGGCAAGTGTCTTCACTGACATTTTCAACCTCTCCCTGACTGAGTCTGTAATACCTACATGTTTCAAGCACCATAGTCCCTTTGCCCAAGGAAGCAAGGATGACCTGCCTAAATGATTACTGCCCTGTAGCACTCACATCGTTAGCCATGAAGTGCTTTGAAAGGCTGGTCATGGCTCACATCAACAGCATCCTTGCGGACACCCTAGACCCACTCCGATTCGCATAGCGCCCCAACAGATCCACAGCTGATGCAATCTCAATCGCACTCCACACTGCCCTTTCCCACCTGGACAAAAGGAACACCTATGTGATAATGCTGTTCATTGACTACAGCTCAGCGTTCAACACCATACTGCCCACAAAGCTCATCACTAAGCTAAGGACCCTGGGACTAAATACCTCCCTCTGGAACTGGATCCTGGACTTTCAACCTTTGTCTCTCCCGAGCCTGTACGGGAGTTGTAGCGATGAGACAAGATAGTAGCTACTAAACAATTGGATACCACGAAATTGGGGAGAAAACGGGGTATTTAAAAAAATTAAAAAAATTAAAAGTTATACAGCTGCACCATTGAGAGCATCCTGACCGGTTGCATCACCGCCTGGTATGGCAACTTCTCGGCATCTGACCGTAAGACGCTACAGAGGGTAGTGCGTACGGCCCAGTACATCACTGGGGCCAAGCTTCCTGCAATCCAGGACCTATATAATAGGCGATGTCAGAGGAAAGCCCATAAAATTGTCAGAGACTCCAGTCACCCAAGTCGCAAGGTAAGCGGTACCGGAACACCAAGTCTAGGACCAAAAGTCTCCTGAACAGCTTCTACCCCCAAGCCATAAGACTGCTGAACAATTCATCACATGGCCTCCATTTGTTTTGTACACTGCTGCTGCTTGCTGTTTATTATCTATGCATAGTCACTTCACCCCTACCTACATGTGCAAATTACCTCAACTAACCTGTACCCCTGCACACTGACTCGGTACCCCCTGTATATAGCCTCATTATTTTTATTTATTGTGTTACTTTTTGTTATTTTTTACTTTAGTTTATTTGGTAAATATTTTCTTAACTCTTCTTGAACTGCACTGTTGGTTAAGGGCTTGTAAGTAAGCATTTCACGGTAAGTTCTACACTTGTTGTATTCGGCGCATGTGACAAATAAAGATTGATTTTATTTTATTTGATAGAACAGCTTTTTCCATGTTAAAATGTTATGGGATGCATTTTCTCCATGGTTTTTAATGGTAGGCCACTCTGGTAGACCTACATTATGATCAAATAGCCACAGTAGCCTACTTTACCACTGTTAAAACTAACTTAAAGCGGGTACAGTAAACGTGGGCCTGAATTTTCAAAACATTCAAGTTTGAGCTCAGCAGACCTGAAATTTGCTCAGTGCTGAAAAAAATGAGAGGGAACATTACAACTGGCTGCACATATACTGAGCTGGCTTACATTTCACACACACATGCTGCATGCATGAAAATATACACAACCTGCCACCATTGAGTTCAGCTCATAAACAGGTAGAACAGAAAATGTCAGGAAACCTACTGAATTGAAATAGAGTTGTGTTTCTCAACCCCTGGTAGCAGAGGTCCCTGGGATGTTTCCGACCAGTCACTCAGAAGGATGCTCCAACTGCCCTGGCATGTTTCTGTTCTAATCTAATGGGAACGGCAGTGTCCAACCACTGACTTTAAGGCAGCTGTAGGACCACAAACAATGTTAAATATCCAAGCTGACAGACACCCAATTCTGTCTCTCATGATCTAATCCCATAATTAGCTCCATTAATGTTTTAGGGCTGGGGCAGAGGGCACTAACCACATGGATCTGGGCCTTAATCTATAGATGCTATTAAGACCAGAGCAAAGAAAGCCCAGTCCCAAAACAGACACCTCAGAGAGACAACTTAGAATGAGACAGATCTCACCTGCCAGAACATGAATCCCCCCCGAAGCAATTTTGCATATGCTTGTCCATCAGCTGAGGAGAAGGTGTAGTGAACATCTAGCCTTTGGCTTTGTACAAACACTTTGAAAGTCATCCTCCCTTACTCCCTTCATTCATTCATTGAGGTAATTACTGATTGACATTGTTGGCACTCATTGGTTTCACCAATCCAACCTTGGCAGATCAGTTATGACTTTGAGGGAGGAAGGAAGCAAGAAAGGATGCACTTAAAAATAAGTTGAATTTAGCTTAATTAAGTGGACCGGGCCAAGGGCTGGACTGGACAGGGCAGAGAGGGGTGTCCCGTGCCCAGACAGCTGACTCAGGGAAAGCCTGTTAAGTGTTAACAACAGTTCATTAGCCATAGCTCGTCAAGGTAAATATCCTCTGAGACATTTCCTTAAGGATACCTACAGAATGTAGAATTCAGCTAAATAAAAGTTATCCGTTTTTAGTTGGCATTCCTCTGGTCTAGTCCAGAATCAGTCCAGAACCTCACACAGTTCAGTGTAGCCTAGTAACCAGTATGTTCCAGCTTTAACCAAATCCTTTGTTGTTGTCGTGTCACAGCAGGAGTCAGGACAACAACAAACGAGTTGGCTGAAGACGAAAGGCTAGCACCCAGGCATTAAACTCTAGATAGGTAAGATACATCTCTACACAGTAATGCAACGTTTCTTCTAATTGCTGATTCAAACACTACAAGGTTCAGCATCAATGTATAACATGTTAGAGGCTAAATTCTATTCTGTTTCAACCGACATCTAAACAACCTTTAGTACGTTACACAGCAGACCTCCCTCATATTGTAGCTACACACACATCAACACATCTCACAGCTACCACAAGCCTGCTGAGTTCCCCGCCACCAGACACACTGAGTTATGTGTGTGTGAGGATTTGTGGGTTGATCACCCGATTAGAGAGGTGCTAGAACAGCCAGATGTATTACCCTGCCACCGGACTCACCATAGGTCGGGGTTGCCCTTGGCAGTGTCACAGAAAAAGTGGTTGAACAGGTCTCTGGAGTTGAAGTTTCCCAGCATGGTGAAAGTCAGAGGATATGGAGCCTCGGCCAGACAACACAACACATGACCAAGTCACTGGCTGGTAATCCCCAGTCACATGACAAGGGACCTAATAATCCCTGTGTGGTCTCCCAGTGGGGAGCAACTTGTAAGAAACAGGTCTAGGATCAGTTGATCATAGATAGCCCTAACCTTAAAGGTCCAATGCAGCCGTTTTTCTCTCAATATCAAATAATTTATGGGTAACCATTAAGTACCTTACTATGATTGTTTTGAATTAAGATGGTCAAAAATAAACCAAAATAGCTTCTTAGCAAAGAGCAATATCTTGCTAGGACTGTCTGGGAGTGGTCTGAGTGGGGAGGGGGAAACTGAAAACTAGCTGTTATTGGCACAGAGGTTTGGAACTATCTTTTGTTGTGTCTTTGGCTAAGCCTGATTAAGTGATATGACATGCTATTCTATAAATCCTTTCTCTTAATATTACCTGATTGAGCTAATCATGTAAATGTAATTAACTAGAAAGTCAGGGCACCACGAAAGAGTATTTATTCCGAATAAACTCTTAAAGACCTAGTAATATTTTACATCAATAGCAGTCAATATTAATCGTCACCTTATTTCAGTCTCATCTGAAAGTTGTAAACTCTTGGTTATCTTCATGAACCCTGGCTAACAAGTTGAATCAGCAATACAAAATTGGGTTTAATTATTTATTTACTAAATACCTATCTAATCACACAGAATTACATATACACAGAATTACATCTACACAGAATGAATCATACCTTGATTACAAATTATGTCATAAAGGAAAACGTCCCTAGCGGACGGAACAGATATGACAGCTGGTTACCCAAAAAAGGGGGGTTGGGTTTGAGTGAAAGAGCGGGAAGACTGAAGAACAAAGGGAGAAGCTGTGCTATCGTAAATACAATATCCTATGCATTCTAAATTACCGCCCATTTGGAAAAGGAAAATGCAATAAATATTTACTCTGAGCTGCGCTTCGGTCGGTTAGTCGTAGATGCTGACCGTGTTGGCCAATAGAGATCTCCCTGGCCTCGGAAGAATGTCACTGGTGGTAAATTGAATACATTGTAGTATCGTCGTTGTGTGGTAGACGGGATAGGTCGTCCGTCCTTTCCTAGCCCACGTTTACAGCTGCTGTTGCTAACTCAACGGCTAGGATGTCTCACTTGTTTAGTGAATAAGAGTTCAAAGTTCATACCATTCACAACCAAAGCTCACGCTGAGGTTGGCTTAGTTCTGTAGTTGACATGTTAGTCCTTTTCAATGTATGGACCATTGTCCTATCATCCTCGGAACAGAAGGTTACATTTTCGCCAAGAGCTTATATAGTGGAGGGAGAGAAGGGTGTGTTTCATAGTTTATAACCCATGTTTCTTCACAGGGGCGGGCCACTGATTGAGCAGAGCTCTAACTTTATGAAAACCCAAATCTCTCATTTGGAAGCTAATATTACATTTAATCTTTTCACATATAGTGTCATATTTATACATTTAAATTGCACAACAATTCCATGTGAATCTGATAACTAGAGTGTGTAGACTTTCCCAGATACAGTTTATGTCGTCCTGTCATCAGTCATAATGTCTCAGATGACAACCGAACTGACATCATATTCATTAAGTACCAACGTATATTTTCAACTGGTTCTATTACCGAAATATGGTTCCTTTCCCCCACTTGTTTGATGTTCCCAGACTCTCTATGTTTAACAAAGGCTAATCAAGAGTCCTTCAGTAGAGTCAAGAGAGAGAGGGGAGAAAGGTATTTATTACCCTCCACTCTACCTGTATTTGAGGTGTGTGTGTGCATGACTCCACTCTACCTGTGTTTGAGGTGTGTAAGTGTGTGTGTGTGTGACTCTACTCTACCTGTGTTTCAGGTGTGTAAGTGTGTGTGTGTGTGACTCCACTCTACCTGTGTTTGTGGTGTGTAAGTGTGTGTGTGCATGACTCCACTCTACCTGTGTTTGAGGTGTGTAAGTGTGTGTGTGCATGACTCCACTCTACCTGTGTTTGAGGTGAGCCTCCAGGTCACAGCGGGGCATGCTGAGGCTGCAGGCCGGGGCCAGGGGACAGGACACAGACAGCTTGTCAAGCAGCTTGTGCACCAGGATGCTGCTCCGCCTACACACCTGCAGATGTAGCCGCTCCCGGTCCAGCGGGCAGAAGTCCCGCTCCTGGAGGAAGCTGCGGAGGCAGCGAGCACAGAAGGTGTGTCCGCAGGGTGTGTCCAGGGGCTGGACCAGGGGCTGCAGACAGATGTGACACACCAGGTCATCGTCCACCTCCAGCCGGTAGTTATAGAGGTGGTTCTCCCAGGCCCGGTGTATCTGACCACACTCTGGACACAAGGCCTCCAGCACGGGCTCCACCGGCCCTGCCGGACCCACCTGGATGGATAGGGGAAAGGAGATGTTGGATGACCATGGAAGTTGAATAGAACAGTTTGATTTAATGAATCCCAGAGAAAGTCATTAATAGGTTGTTACGATGCAATTACCATGTAATGTGTGTGAAATACCAGGTAGATAGTGGATTGGAGACAATACACACACACACAGATATGAAGGTAAAAACTGCAAAACAAAACATATGTTATGTGCCTTTTAATGCTAGGTTCACTTCACCCACCTCCCAGCCGGGGCTGCCCATGTCAGGACCGGAGCTCCAATCACCAGGCACAGTATTTGGCACAGTCGTCACTGGGGTTACAGGTCGGGAGGTTACGGGCGGGTGGGGAGGGGGGCGTCCTATCCCATAAGCCTCAGAGGGTGAGCTGGTGACCGAGAGGACAGCCACCCCCCAGTGGCCAATCAGACATCACCCTGTAGGTCAGAGGTCAAAGAGCAGGGGTTAAACAGATGGGAAATTAAACAAAGTGTTTGTGTGTGTCTCTCTGAGTGTGTGTGCATGTGAGTGTACTCATGCACATTATAGTACTGTATCACATGGTGAATATTTGCTTTGTATGAGTGTATGTGTGACAATGTGTGTGTACATGTTTATATTAATGTGTGTGTGTGTGTGTGTGTGTGTGTGTGTGTGTGTGTGTGTGTGTGTGTGTGTGTGTGTGTGTGTGTGTGTGTGTGTGTGTGTGTGTGTGTGTGTGTGTGTGTGTGTGTGTGTGTGTGTGTGTGTGTGTGTGTGTGTGTGTGTGTGTGTGTGTGTGTGTGTGTGTGTGTGTGTACAGATGATGTAGCGCCGATCCTGTTCACTAATCGGTCAGTGTAATCTCACTTTCGCTTTCGCCTGCTGCAATCGTCCAATCCCACAGAAAGGGAATTATCTGGGATTGAATCAGAGAGGACATGGGTATGGCTAAGAGGAAGGAGAGGGATAGAGGGAGAGTGAATGAGAGAGGGCAGGAGAGAGAGATAACAAGAGAGCAAGAATGAAAGAGTGAGAGGGGAGAAAGAAAATAGGAGAGAGAAGAGATAGATGGAGAGAAAGAAGGGAAAATAATGACAGAGAGCAAGGGTAGATTAGAGAGGATAGAATGGGAAAACAAAAGAGTAGAGAGACAATGAAAAAAGAGAGACAAAGACTGAAAGCGAGAGAGAAGGTTGATATAGAGAGAGGGTAAAATAGAGAGAGGGTATAACAGAGAGCGGGTAGAATAGAGAGAGGGTGATATAGAGAGAGTGTAGAATAGAGAGAGTGTAGAATAGAGAGAGGGTGATATAGAGAGAGGGTAGAATAGAGAGAAGGGTGATATATAGAGAGAAGAGTGATATAGGGAGAAGGGTGATATATAAAGAGAATGTGTTATAGAGAGAATGGTGATATAGAGAGAAAGGTGATATAGAGAAAGGGTGATATAGAGAGAGAAAGGGTGATAGAGAAAGAGTGATATATAGAGAGAAAGGTGATATAGAGTGAAGGGTGATATAGAGCGAAGGGTGATATAGAGAGAGAAGGTGATATAGATAGAGAAGGTGATATAGATAGAGAAGGTGATATAGAGAGAGAGAAGGTGATATAGATAGAGAAGGTGATATAGATAGAGAAGGTGATATAGAGAGAGAGAAGGTGATATAGATAGAGAAGGTGATATAGAGAGTGAAGGGTGATATAGAGAGAAAGATGATATAGAGTGAAGGGTGATATAGAGAGAGAAGGTGATATAGATAGAGAAGGTGATATAGATAGAGAAGGTGATATAGAGAGAGAAGGTGATATAGAGAGTGAAGGGTGATATAGAAAGCAACAAGAAAAACAAGTGGAAGACTGCCAACTGATCACTGAGAGTGACACTTGGGGAGTGAACTTTGCTTTGTTCCTGCAGGCATATGTGTGTGTGTGTGTGTGTGTGTGTGTGTGTGTGTGTGTGTGTGTGTGTGTGTGTGTGTGTGTGTGTGTGTGTGTGTGTGTGTGTGTGTGTGTGTGTGTGTGTGTGTGTGTGTGTGTGTGTGTGTGTGTGTGTGTGTGTGTGTGTGTGTGTGTGTGTGTCAGGTTCTGCAGCATGAGAGAACCAGAGCTAATGGAAAACTCAATGCAGCTCTGAAACACTGCCATCCACTCCTCCAACTCCCCAAGGCTGAGCCGTCCTCGGAACTAATGCATTGTGTACTTGTCATTTTCATTGTGTCTCACGTCCAAAGCCATTTAGACTCATTTCCCATACTACAGTACTCTAGCCATGTCCCTGAGCTCATAAACACACATGGACACAAGGAGGTGGATTTTAGCAGAAAGCAGATCCAAGCTAGTAGCACCTGACTACCAGCCTCTATATTTATCTCCTTTCCTCCATCTGCACGGATCGGAAAGAAACGGAGAGATCATAGCAAATGCTCAATAGGCATCCATCACATTGTTTTCACCCTTTCCTGTGTATTTCAGAATGGAGAGGAAGCCCCTTTAGACTGTTGAGATGCAGCCTCCTGTCTGTGTGAGGGTCTGCCCCTGTCTCCATGGCTACAGAGCATGGTCACTAGAGCTTGACATTCAGAGCTGTGTAGATAGAGATGGATAGATAGAGATGGATAGATATAGGAGTGTTCTCTCTCTTTCTATTTATGTACACTTCTATCTGCTGCTGGCTATATTCTCTATGTTCTGAACGCTTCTGGCCCTTCTGACTATGCCACTGCCGTTTCTGCCTGTCTTCATGGCTGTTGTTTCCATGACTACGTGCCTCTGTGTAACTTGTATCCATAACAACCTGATTCTAATCTCTGTGACAACCTGCTTCTGTCCCCTTGACTGCTGGTACCCGTTTCCGTCTTTAAAGTACCACTACCTGCTCCCCCGTGTGTGTGTGTGTGTGTGTGTGTGTGTGTGTGTGTGTGTGTGTGTGTGTGTGTGTGTGTGTGTGTGTGTGTGTGTGTGTGTGTGTGTGTGTGTGTGTGGGCGTGCGTGTGCGTGTGTGTGTATGTGTGTGCGGGCGTGCGTGTGTGCGTATGTGTGTGCGGGCGTGCGTGTGTATGTGTGTGTATGTGCGTGCGTGTGTGTGTATGTGCGTGCATGTGTATGTGTGTGCGTGTGTATGTGTGTGCGTGCCTGCGTGTGTATGTGTGTGCGTGCGTGTGTATGTATGTGTGTGTGTGTATGCGTGTGTATGTGTGTGCGTGCGTATGTGTGTGTGTATGTGTATGTGTGTATGTGTGTGTATGTGTGTGCGTGCCTGCGTGTGTATGTATGTGTGTGCGTGCGTGTGTATGTGTATGTGTGTATGCGTGTGTATGTGTGTGCGTGCCTGCGTGTGTATGTGTGTGCGTGCGTGTGTATGTATGTGTGTGCGTGCCTGCGTGTGTATGTGTGTGTGTGCGTGTGTATGTGTGTGCGTGCGTGTGTATGTGTGTATGTGTGTGTGTGTGTGTGTGCGTGCCTGCGTGTGTATGTGTGTGCGTGCGTGTGTATGTGTGTGCGTGCGTGTGTATGTGTGTGTATGTGTGTGCGTGCGTATGTGTATGTGTGTATGTGTGTGTATGTGTGTGCGTGCCTGCGTGTGTGTGTATGCGTGCGTGCGTGTGTATGTGTGTGCGTGCGTGCCTGCGTGTGTATGTGTGTGCGTGCCTGCGTGTGTATGTGTGTGCGTGCCTGCGTGTGTATGTGTGTGCATGCCTGCGTGTGTATGTGTGTGCGTGCCTGCGTGTGTATGTGTGTGCGTGCCTGCGTGTGTATGTGTGTGCGTGCCTGCGTGTGTATGTGTGTGCGTGCCTGCGTGTGTATGTGTGTGCGTGCCTGCCTCTGTGTCTATCCTGCAGCTGGAGATGCATTATTCATGTGGACACAAGGCTCCTCTGTTCCCATAACAAAGATCTGACATAATTTTATCACACAAACACACAAGCTCGCACGCACATGTACACACACAGTGGATGCTCTTGGGGTATGGTTTTGTGGGTAAGTGCAGTGTCTTTCAACCACTACTGTGAATGAGTTTGAAATGCAAGACTAATGCAGTCTCTAAGTTAGATCTCTCTCGTTCCCCCCATCTCTCTCTCTCTGCCTGTACCTCTCTCTGTCTCTCTTTCTCTTTCCCTCTCTCTATCTTTCTCTCTCTTTCTGCATGTTTCTCTCTCTGTCTCTCTATCTCTCTCTCTTTCCCTCTTTCTCTCTGCCTGTCTCTCTCTCGCCCTCTGTGTGCATCCTTCTGCCAGCACTTTACAGCAGTTACAAGAGCACTTAAATATGATCTTACTTTCAACATCATTGGATTGCAGCAGCAAATGTGATTAAATGCTGTGCGGCATTACATAAGACTGAGAAATATTTAATATCTTCTAGGCAGCACAGGATCTTATATTATTTTCCCAGAACAGCACTCAAATTGTGTGTGTGCGTGTGTGTGTGCGTGTGTGTGTGCGTGTGTGTGCGTCATTGTCTTTGCTGGATTACACGGCGCCTTATGGCCACCATGTAATTGTATTGTTATTCCAAAGGCTTGCTTTCCCATGCTCTCTCTATTGATACCAGTAGCAGACAAGGCGTTGCAGCTGTCACTGCCTACAGCGACTCAGCGACTAATGCACAAATGAAATGCACAAAGAAGATGACGTCTCTCCAGTTGCCTACCCAAATAAATGGAAAGGCCTTGGCTATAACATTTAGGCTACAACAATCTTGCATGTCAGACAAGGGGGAAACGCGATGTCTTCTTGTCGTCTGGTACAGTTGATCACGTTAATTCATAAGGTAGTAGGCTAATAAAACGACAATCCCTGGGCAAAATACCACTACCATGACTTTCAAGAGCCTAATCCTCTTGTAATTCTTTGCAAAAAGCAATACAACTTCAATGTGCAATTTTCACTCCATGATTCGTTTCAATGTGTAGAATAGCAATTGTAAAAGGCAGACTAAAATAATGACTTATTATGAATGGGAGAAAAAAAGCATATCGCAAAGGCTATCTATTCAAATAGCAGTATACCCAATTCATCCACTGCCCTATCTCACAGGCATCATATAATGGTTTAGACGACAGCAACACAATTCTTATCATTTGGGCTGGTGAGCGAACCAGCCGGAGTGTCTGTCTGATTGTCAGATTTCCCCCTCCCTTCCTTCTCCGTCTGTGGAATAGCGCGGAGGTAGATGGCTCATGGACAGACAATAGCGAATTCAATAAAGCTATATAGATATCGTGACAGTGAGGATGTGTGAACAGAATACATGCATTATATTACCTATTCCGGCTTCTCCTTGGTGCAGAGAACTCTGGCCCGGAGAGGGGACAATTACCGGACCTCGATCACACATTCACCGCAAGCAGACGAACGGCAGCAGCCGCACATAAAACACCCCCGTGCCGTTTGCGGTGAAGCACCCGCCCACTGCTCTGTTCCAGCAGTCAGTCAAGGAGATTGAGGCGGGGTCTCGCAATGTCAATCTAAAAATGAAATCAGAGGCTTAATTTCATGCCTGATCGAAACCAACTACTGAAAATAAATTTAGACTACATATTTATTTTATTTTATTTTAGACTACATATTTACTTTTATAATATATGTCAAAATAATGTGTGTGTTTTTATGTCATTCTTTCTGTTATTTTACGTAATGAAATCTGATTTTACGTAAGGCACTACTACGGAGCGTAGGTGTGTGAGGTGCTCGCTCGAAGGCCCCCCTTGGAGGAGAAGTAAACAGAAATGTTCATAAATAGTCATTAGCTAGCATTGGCACTATTGATTTGCCTTTAAAACAATGTTTTTACAGTGATCACTACACCATGGCAGATGGTGGCGAGTTGGATAACTATATTATAATCTATCCTACTGCCAGTATGATTTTTTCTTGCTTGATGTGAATTTTATTGGTGTTTTAAAAGGCGATCTAGCTAGCTATATGTCAAGGGGATTTATTATGCTATTTAAATTGTAGTTAATTGTTTTCCAGCAGCTAGGTCGATTGCTATTCATGTTATGCTTGTAAATGATTAGATAGTTATGTTGTGATTCAATCAATTGTAGCATTACTAGCTATCTATCTCACTTAGCGACTGAATTGTTGTTGAGAGATTCAGCAAGGTAATGTAACACCAAACAAGTAGGGAGTTATTTTTGGGTCGCAGCTGCTGGAAATTCAATGTTTGGAGGAGGATGGAGTGTGAGAATAGAGATTGATGTGTGTGTGCACCATTGATAGTAAAATAATGTGCGTGCGTGAGAGATCCTGCGCGCACTTGTCTGTGGTCAAAGGGCAGCTATAACAGTTTCTCCCACTGAGACAAGATACTACTGATTCAGCAGGTCAACCCAGGACACATGTGGTACCTCTAAGTTACTGTTGCTTGCCCTCTTAGACTGAGGTTGTGATGCATCTCCCTCTCTGCTTTGCATTCTGCTGTTGTTCCTCTCACTTTTTATTCTCCCCTTTCTCTACTCTCCCTTTTTAGCCCCATTTTATATGGCAATGTCTCCCTCTTGCTCTCTCTCAATTAAATGTACATTTAAGGGCTTTATTGGCATGGGAAACATATGTTTACATTGCCAAAGCAAGTGAAATAAATAAATACTTAGTGAAATAAACAATAAAAAATGAACAGTAAACATTACACTTATAAAAGTTCCAAAAGAATAGACATTTAAATGTCATTATGTCTATATACAGTGTTGTAATGATGTGCAAATAGTTAAAGTACAAAGGGAAATAATTCAACATAAATATAGGTTGTATTTGCAATTGTGTTTGTTCTTCACTGGTTGCCCAATAGATATGGTAGTTTATCGACATTAGATTTGTTTTCAAATTATTTATGGGTCTGTGTAGTCTGAGGGAAATATGTGTCTAATATGGTCATACATTTGGAAGGAGGTTAAGGAAGTGCAGCTCAGTTTCCACCTCCTTTTGTGGGCAGTGAGTGTAACGGATGTGAAACGGCTAGCTTAGTTAGCGGTGTGCGCTAAATAGCGTTTCAATCGGTTACGTCACTTGCTCTGAGACCTTGAAGTAGTAGTTCCCCTTGCTCTGCAAGGGCCGCGGCTTTTGTGGAGCGATGGGTAACGATGCTTCGTGGGTGACTGTTGTTGATGTGTGCAGAAGGTTTCTCTTGAGAGCCAGGTCTGCCTACGGCGGCCTTTCTCAATAGCAAGGATATGCTCACTGAGTCTGTACATAGTCAACGCTTTCCTTAAGTTTGGGTCAGTCACAGTGGTCAGGTGTTCTCTCTCTCCCCATGTTCCATGTAGACGTGCATTGGATGAGCTGTTGAAGGAAACCAATCGGGCTGGGTGCAAGCAGAAACCATGGGTCCAGCAGGCTGGTGAGTGGGATGTATTAGCAAAGGATCTGGTTAAGGATCTGTTATGGGTGTTTGGCTTTCAATGCAGAATGTCTTTGACTCTCGGCAAGATATGACTGACCCGTACAGACCGGTGTCAAAGTTACTGGCTCATATCGAAGGCCTTGCTGGCTTTGCAGTGTTAATTTTGGTTCAACTGTCTTTCAAGATGAAGTGTCCGCTGTGCAGCACTAACAAGCGTTTCCTGCTCAACACCATTCCACAGTGCTGCCCTGCTGGCCACTCAGGAGTACAGACATCAAATAGTAGGGGGCAGAACACCACCCAGAGAAAATTGGGAATACAAAGACCACAGGGGACTCAGGGACAAAGACAATCATAGAGACAGAGAACTTTGTCTCTTTTGTGTCCATCTTTAAGACTAAGATATCAACACAGGCCAAGACAGCTACAAAGACAGAAGGGACTGAGACAATGACAATGACAGAGACAGCCATAGAGACAAGAAACACCGACATAAAAGAGCCTCTGGTCACAAGAGACACTTTGTCCCCAAAACACACAGTCCCCATGAAGGACACTCCCCATCTTCTTCTAGACCAGGGTTTCCCAACCTCAGTCCTGAACCCCCCTGGGGGCATGTTTTGTTTTTTTGCTCTAGCTGATTCAAAATAACAACTCCTCATCAAGATTTGATTTTTTAAAATCGTCTGTGTAGTGCTATGGCAAAACCCAAAACGTGTCCCAGGAGAGGCCTCAGGACCGAGTTTGGGAAACGCTGTTGTAGAGACCGCTCCCTCCACTGACAGTAGCTCCTCCTCCTCATTCCACTCCAGGGCAAGCTCCCACTCGATAGGCCACACCTTCTATCAATCAAACCATTGCAGCAGACCACGCTCACCTGTCAGGACACGCCCAGTGGAAGGAGCCACGTGTGACATCATAACCTTGGAGGGAGTGCTGTAATGGTGTTACCCAGAGGAGGTCCCCCCTCAAAGACATAAATATACCCATTGAATGACTGGAAAGAGAGTGTGTTTGTGTTAGAATGTGAGAAAGACTGGTTGCTGTTGTAAGGTTGTGACAAGTATAACTAATTAAATTGTCTTTGTTTCTACTGATCTTTTAATTAGGAGTGTCTTTCCTATTTCTATTTCCTGTTTTGACAAACACTTTACCCTGTCTTGCATTGAGCTCTGTTAATTCATTGTCAATCTCTGGTACAATCTGTAAACTGACATTAGTGACAGTATTAGAGCCTAGTCCTGAGTGCAAGTTGCTGGTAAAACCTTTTGAGATAATCAATCCAGAACCAGTAACTGAGTTCAGGTTAACAAAGTCATACCTACAGGGGTACCCAGGGTAGACTGGCTGAGGTTTTGTGTTTTCCATTTTCCACAGATGTAATGTGCCTTATCCAGCAGGAGAAGGTGACCTCTGCACTAACAGTACCTAGGGCCTTTGACCTTCTTTTTTCTTTTATGTCCCTTACACTATGTATAGGGATAACAGTTTTCTCCCAATAGAGTGAACTGATTGGGTCTTATCATAGGTTATAACCATAGGGCTCAGGGAAGTTTGTCTGGTCAGGTCGTTAACCTACCTTGTTCAAATTTCTCTTCTCATGTTAATGGTTTTTAACTCAAATATAGTCTACATAATTAGTCCCACAAAATGCAATAAAGTATAAAATCCCATAATGTAGAAGGATATGTTTTGTATAACCCTTTCGATTGGACGTTAACTTGAGTTGCCGTTTTTATTTCACTGTCTCTCATAGTTTGATTAATGGTGCTGTAATTTCTTCACTCAGAATAGATTTGATTTTAATGTCGTTTGAATTCTTCTGTCGTTCCTCACAGTTGGTCGTGTTTACATAAGGCTGTCGCCACTGGGTAAGCACTTTTTATCGTTTCTCCCTCTTCTTGACATGTAGCTACCCGCTTTATCAGAAACGTTTGTTAAATAAATCATATCTGCTGTTTCCGTGACACTCCTCGGGTTCTGTAAACCCAGTTTTTTCTTGAATCCAATATCCCAAATATGTTAATTCAATAATTAGCCGTTGATAGTGATAATAATAGACTAATAACAGTAGTATTAGATTTTTATTTAACCAGGCAAGTCAGTTAAGAACAAATGGCCGTGTTTACAATGACGGCCTACACCGGCCAATCCTGGACGACGCTGCGCCGCCCAATGACTGCCGGTTGTGATACAGCCTGGAATCGAACCAGCACTGAGATGCAGTGTCTTAGACCACTGCGCCACTTGGGAGCCAATAAGGACATAACTTCAACAGGCCTCATTTTAATTACCATCATTTAGGCAATGCTAATAATTGTATTAGAATGTAATTTGGTTATTTTGGATTGTGATAACGTATACGATATGAAACATATTGTTGGCGCAATTTAATTTAATATTGAGTTCGTTCAATGTTGCTCCATAGGCGCTCCTGGGGTTAACCCAGGGGCTGAGGTAACATCCGCATCAACAGCTTGCCATTCACTCAATCATTATAACCATCGCTCCCTACAGCACTAATGAATACGTTCCATCTGGTGTTTCTAGCAACCTTTGGGTCCATAGCCCGTGCTGAACTATTTACGGCAATGGCCTCTCTCAATGGCCTACACAGCACTAACGATTATTGCGCTCCATATCGAGCCCTTAAATGCTTTTTAATTGCAAACCTGTTTGTGAATCACTGGATTTGGTTTCGTGTGTCCGCAAAGGGTTCAGCAACGCCGCATTACCTTTCACTGAAAACCATTACGCATATTTCAATGCCATAGATAGGGGGTCTAAATGGCGTTTTACTCAGTCACGCTTCATAAACTCCGTGTAGCGGGGATTAGACGCGGATTAACAGTTTCCTTCCTTTTTCAAACGACGAGCAAGTATAAACACCTTTAAGCGACATTACATGGACTGATTTGTATGGAATTGGTTTACTTGAACTTTATAGCAGGTGCTGAGTGCCCCATTAAATATACTGGTGTAAGTGCTCTTGAAGAAGTCAGTGCTGCCATATTCGTTTCTGTGTGTGTTTGACTGGCATTTGTTCTATTTCTTCTGTCAGAAGCATGGTTATTGATGGCATGCAGGGTCAGTTGAAATAAATGATAGTGCTTTATAACATTACAGTTATAACATCGTAATAAATTGGACCGTTTAAGTAATGGGCCTTAACTGCTGCCTTGCCCCCAGTTGAGGTCCTGGAGATACGTGTATTTCCACGCGCGCTAATTGAGTTCTGTTCCTCACTCCATGATAATTGGTTTACACCCTGGCTCTCCTATTTTCTTTCCACGAGGAGTGTTGTTTAATGGAGTGAGCACCTAATGACCAGCAAACACAGAGGGAACGTGGCAGCGGGAGACACGAGCTCTGATGCTGTTTGTTATTACCAGTAACCAGAGGAGATCCGTTAAATTGTGTTAAATGAGCCATTTGGGATGGATTTTAAAAGTCGCAGGTTCGGAAATTTTTGACAGAACACTAAATGGTATCCAACTAGGAGAGTGTTAAGTTAGGACGTGGTCTTTGATCCCTCTCACATTGTCAAGTTTCCAAGACAACCACCTCCCAATCTAAGTTGCTTATCACCAGGGTCAGTCGATGCGAGTAGGCCTATCACATCTGGCTATCGATTTCCCCCTCTATCAATCGCATATTGATAAGAGAACTACGCTCATATAGGCTACACTGAGTGTACAACATATTTGCCCCCAGAACAACCTCAATTCTTCGGGGCATGGACTCTACAAGGTGTCGAAAGCGTTCCTCAGGGCTGCTGGCCCATGTTGACTCCAATGCTTCCCACAGTTGTGTCAAGTTGGCTGGATATCCTTTGGGTGGTGGACCATTATTGATACACACGGAAAATGTTGAGCGTGAAAACCCCAGCAGCGTTGCAGTTCTTGACTCACTCAAACTGATGCACCCTCTGAATGGCAGATATACATTTTAATTTGTAGTCTTACACAGAGCGACTTACAGGAACAAGTAGGGTTAAGTGCCTTGTTCAAGGGCACATCGACAGATTTTCCACCTAGTCAGCTCGGGGATTCGAACAAGCAACAGTTTGGTTACTTTAACCTGTCTCCTCCCCTTCATCTACACTGATTGAAGTGGATTTAAGAGGCGACATCAATAAGGGAGCATAGCTTTCACTTGGATTCACCTGGTCAGTCTATGTCATGGAAAGAACATGTGTTCCTAATGTTTTGTACACCCAGTGTAACTGTTCAATGGCTGACATTGTTCGACGGCAGTGACATCCACATACAGGCACGGAACTCCCATCGTTTCTTCTTCTTTCCCACCAACAAAGCCAAAGCAAGCCGTGAAGATGCTGACATTCTGAAGACACGTTCTGTTTGCGTTTCTCACCGTGATTGGTCTCGCAGGCCACAATCTCTCTGATACGGTGTTCGGTGGCATTAACCCCTGTCTGCGCGCAGAGATATGACCCGCGGATTCCCCCGTTCACCTGTCCATCGCTGCATAAGGACCACCCCGCGGCAGGTGGGTCTCAGATACCCGCGTCAAACAGTGCAGTGTTTGCCGAGGGCATTGATTTGCGCACGGTAAATTCTGTTCAATCATTATCGGACTGCGGGTCAGAGAATACAGACACAAATATAAACTAAGTCGCGAACTTTTCCGTTTTGTGTAAACAGTGAGACCAATGGCTTAGGTGCAACAGGGTCACATGATAATGACACACCTGTCCAGGGCCTATAGCGGCGCCAGGCGCACGAGCAGCACAGGTAGAGCAGAGCACAATATTCCACGCTGCGTAGGCTATAGGGCGCAGGTACGTGTGCACACACACCCGTTGGATAGCCCTGGCCCTCGGCAGTCATGAATCGAGAAGATCACTACTATTCTCCCGCGCAGCTGTTCAAGAACTCCTGCGCCTACCAGAGTCCACACAGCGAGGACTACAGCCACAGCCCTCCGCCCTGCCTCTACATGGCCCGGCAGGCTCAGTCCGTCTACTCCTCGCCCTCCATCGGAGGGCTAGACCAGGCGAGTCTCCCTGACATTGCTCCTTACAGTATTCCCATGCGAGAGGACCCGGGTGTGCCGCAGCTCCACCACCCCCAGGCGCCCCAGCAGACTCTCCAGCCAGGGGGTTACGAATATCCGGGGGGGTTGGCTCTGTGTGCCGATAGGAACAAATATCACCTGCCTTTCCCCTGGATGAAAACAACCAAGTCTCACGCGCACACCTGGAAGGGACAGTGGGCAGGTAAACTCACTGCAGTCACCTTGGGCATTTTCTCATGGTTATTATTACCGCAGTGCTGCAAAGAAAGGAATTAATCTATGGCCTCTCAATGAATCTTTACGCACACATTTATAGGAATATTGCAGACCTTTCTTTTATGGTAGGCCTATCGAAATGGATTCGTTTGAACACTTAGTTTGAACACGTTATTTTATACTGTACAAATATTAGACAAGTTAAACTAAATACAATATTTCAACAAAAGTATTTCTTCAATAGTTAACAATTGAACATTCGGGAGTTTTATTTAGCCAATAGCAAGAGAGTGAGTGTTATGTATAGAGAATTCATCAACAATTACACTGAACATTAAGTAGAATTCAAAAGCTATTTAGCCCAACTCTCGCATTCATTATACCATATTGCTGCTTTGTGTTTAGGCTAGCTATGCCACTGCTGTGAATATAGACCTTAGGAATGACCAAACGTTAGTCGGCATAAATGTTCATGAAGTTTGAATATACCGAGGCTTTTGTGCACGTATAAGGACTTAAATGACATCATGATGTCTACAATATACAGTATGTCGTGGGTGTGTGTCAGTTTACCTTGTCAATGAATCTGTAAAGGACCTGTGTTCCCCTCATATAAACCACAATGTTTTGTATGCCTCTGAAAGTGTGCCTCCTGTCTCAAATTCCAAGTTGCGATTTACTTCAAATATGTGAACATTTCAGTTGTGGCTATTTATTTGTTAATGATTGTCTAATGGCAGGTATGATCCATATAAGTCTTCATGAAAAATGTTTCGTATTACATATGAAAGTGTCTTACAATAACCTTAGTTATATCAATATATGTTTTAATGTAAAATATATTAAAGGGTATATAATTAACGTTGAGTGTTTAGGGATAACAGAAAATAATTTGTCAACTCTTAATCCTAAAAGTATTTTCTGTTGCGGCCATTTTAAATCAACTCGGTTCAGCGGGTCAATGGGAGCATTTAGGATTATTATTATTTTTTTGCTAAAATAATTCAAACAGTTTTCAAACCAATCACACAGCATTTGCGTTGGTTTCAATTAAACGGATGTATGTTACTATGGATTTAATTTGTTAAATAAATTGAGGGTAATAACAAGTGGAAAAGTTGATAAGTCTCAAGCAGAATCGGATCTTCTCAATTATTGCTTAGGCCTATAAACAATGATTATCTCAACTCAACATTCATCAAATATGATATAAACAATATTGTTTGTTGGCCTATTATTAAGACAATTATCATAGAAATGTGTTTATTATAACCTCATTAGGAGATATGTGTTTTTATTATTTGTTATTTAAGAAAATCATGTAACTACAAGCGATTAAATTTTCTTAACTAATTTCGATAAAAGTTTATTTCAGTGAAAATAGTTTCTTCAGCGGACAAACGCCACTGCATGAATGAGCCAACTCTAAATCTATGAAGCAGATCAAGTAATTCATGGAATAGATTTTAATTGTATATTTTTAAATCAACGAATCCCTTCACCAATATATCTGAACGAAAGTTTAACAAGTGAGCCATAATTTCAGAATTAAAAACGCAAATTAATTGTAGTGGTAACAGTGGGAAAGTATAAGGGTATACCTTCATCATGTAGACCTATACCTTCACTTGAAATAAAAGTGATTCGTTGCAGTAAACTTTTCACGGACTGTCTCTAAATTGCCTTGCTGATCCGGGCTGATACTAATGAACCCTTAAAGTTAGTGAAACATTTTCAGGTGAAATTGCTGTTAAATATAGACTAGTACTAGAGATTACACGCATTATAAACGACATCCAACTATTGTTAGTTTTCGTTGTTGGTTTTCGTCAACTTACTCAGTAATTAAAATGTAGCTATAGACCTATTCTTTCTTTTTAGTATTTAATAGTAATTTCCAAACCAATTTATTGATCCATGTGTGAGTGATTGTGATACATGTGCAGTTATGTAATATTCAATGTGCTGTGGTGGCCCAAGTAGATTTGAAAGTGATTTGTTTCATTTCAGGGCTTTGTTCGTTACAGTATAGTATATCTGTTACTGAAGCAGCATCGGCATCTGTGACAGTTGGCCTGTGGCCTACATGTGTACTGTTTGTTTCAGGTATCATCAGTTACCCAATAGAGTTGTTTCTATGCAGTCTTTGGTGATCAGTGTGTGAGCTGACTGTGTTCAGCCAATGTGCTGCTGTGTGTGTTTCAGATAGGTACACTAGAGTTCTAAATGGTGAGTCATTACCAATTTCACTTAGATTGAGGCTTTACTGGGACTTTGACTGTGGCAGGATACAATGTTTAGTTAATCTTGAGTGCCACAAAATGGATACGCCATTCTACCCCTCCCCTTTACCTTTCTCTCTCTCACCCTCTCCTCCCTCCGCATCCTCTCCCGTGTCCCCCACCCCCCGCCACCCTCCTCAGGACCCTACATGGTGGAGGCGGAGGAGAACAAGCGGACAAGGACGGCCTATACGCGAGCACAGCTCCTGGAGCTGGAGAAGGAGTTCCTGTTCAACAAGTACATCAGCAGGCCGCGGCGTGTCGAGCTGGCCCTCACCCTCAGCCTCACAGAGAGACACATCAAGATCTGGTTCCAGAACCGACGAATGAAGTGGAAAAAGGAGGAGGACAAGAAGAGAGTGAGGGGGGTCGACCCCGAGCAGGACTCGTCCATTACGTCAGGAGACTTGAAGGATGAGGCAGGGGTGGGAGTCGGGGGGGCAGGACATCCCACCACCACGACACCCCCCTCACCCTTAAACGCCCACTCCATGTTAGGTTCTAGAGACTCGGCCTAGCAGGGCTGATATGGTTGGATGAAAACTGGACAGACACTGAGGAAAGGTGACGCTCTTAGACTGCGTTAAGACAGGCAGCCGAATTCTGATATTTTTTCACTAATTGGTCTTTTGATCAATCAGATCAGCTCTGAAAAAGATCTGATGTTATTGGTCAAAAGACCAATTAGTGGAAAAAAGATCCGAATTCGGCTGCCTGTGTGATCGCAGCCTCAGTCAAACAGACTCGGTTGGTATTATTCATGTGCATTATCCGCGGTGTCAGATTGAAGAGAGGTGAAAGGCGAGGACTGCAGGTTCATTGTCTGCAATATCATCATTCTGCGACTGAACTCTAACCTCATGTTGTCGTGCTGAGGACATGCGGGTCATGCACTGACGATGACAGTTGGCATTTGACATACGTGTACAGACCCACTGCTCTGGTCTGCAGCCTCTAGTTGCGTTGCCAGAAGAGGGCAGCACCCATTGCCTGGAGAGACAGTTGAGATACAGACCACACAACTCGGTTGAGAGCTACGTCCGGCATCTAGCCTACTTTGATTGCTTTACTAAAATCAATGCACTTCAGATACTTTCTCTGAAAATGTTGGCAGTATACAACCAAGTTTAGTTTATGTATGTAAATATATGCAGTCTATGCACGGGACATGATTCTGTCAATATTGACAATACTGATGTATTTTCTGATAAATTGTTATATGACAAAAATGAGTCAATCACACCAATTATATAGCCTATTTATGTGCTTAATGTTATCACATCGTTGATGTCTTAATGATGGGCACTGTGAATCATGTACTGTATTTTTAATTCTTTATTAAACTATAAAGTTCAAGTTTGAAATCAGAATAAAGTCAAATGAAACATCTGCAGTTATTTAATTACTTTACACATTGTACAATTACGCCTTTACGCACAACAATAATGCTGACATTATTATCCACTATTCAAGCACATTCAACACTGCAGGCAGACCACACGAAACCGTAAGTCATCACGTCAGTCAGTCGTGGGGCTTGTTTGACATTGCAGCCGACAGTGCAGACGAATGACTGATCTACAAATCACCTTGCATCATAAATAACGACTAATTCGTTTTGTAGTCAATCACAATTTACCAATGGTGTAAAGTACTTAAGTAAAAATACTTAAAAGTATTACTTAAGTTGTTTTTGGGGTATATGTACTGTAATTTACTATGTATATGTTTCACAACTTTTAATCTTACTACACTACATTCCTAATGAAAATTATGTACTTACTGACCATACATTTTCCCTGGCACCCAAAAGTACTCGTTACATTTTGAATGCTCAACAGGACAGGAGAATGGTTCAATTCACTCACTTATCAAAACAACATCCTGTTCGTCCCTACTGCCTCTGATCTGGCAGACTCACTAAACACAAATGTTTAATTTGTAAATTATGTCTGAGTGTTTGAGTGTGCCCCTGACTATCCGCAAACAAAACATTTGTTTTTAAATCGTGCCATCTGGCTTGCCTAATATGAGGAATTTGAAAGTATTTATACTTTTGATAAATAAGTATATTTGAGCAATTACATTTACTTTTGATACTTAAATGTATTTCAAACTAAATACTTTTACTCAATTAGTATTTTAATTAGTGAATTTCACTTTTACTTGAGAAATATTACTTTAAGGCATCTTTACTTTTACTCAAGCATGACAATTGGATACCTTTTACACCATTGAAATTGACCTACGATACATTACAGTTTTGGTGTTCTCAAACAGGGCCATAGTTTGTTGGGTATGTCCGGGACCAAGAGCACCTGTAAAACGGACATGACAGATCTTCTTCACTTCATCGATGGCACCCGTTCCCGGAGTCGCTCCTCTAGCTACCGTATGAATAGCTTGTTGTTAATCCGCGTGCATATCACGAAGGGGAACCCACATGGTCCTAGTATGCCGTATTGAGCCGGGCCATGCGCGAGATGAAATAGTTTATACTGGCCTCCAGATCACCGCAGCCGGTATGATTTGAGATTTCTCCACCACAGTACCGAAAACATTCACAAAGTCGTCGTAAGGAAGATCATTCACTAATCCGATGTCCATGTTAAACTCTGCTATCTCGTCTGCACAGACTCACCAACAGCAACCCAAAACGAACCTTTGGACAGGTCAACAGAAAAGTCCAGTGTGCTATTACTGTAGGGTTAATGAACTCATCGACAACAAGGCGCTTTGGAACCACTCATGTCTTTTCTACGCACAGCTTTGTAGCCTTACTAACCTAGAATGCAACCTAAGCCTGTTTGTTGTTCGGGACACCTGAACCGCAGCTGTCGCTCTGGCGACTAATGTAGCTCTCGCGCCACCTGTTGTGCATTTTGTGCCGTTGTTTTGCCACCGCCTCCGAATATAATACACCACTATTTGTTACCGATAGACCTAAAAATGGACAAAAACAGGGATAATTTTAAATACTTTATTTCAAATATAAGAATAATTTGGAGAACTCAAATGGACAAACATAAAGAAAGCAACTTCACACAGAAAAACATTGACAGAATAATCCATCAGTCTTCTGAACCTGTCTCTCATTTATAATGACTGAAATAACTCTTATCCAAAAGCAGTAAAAACACGACTTGCGTTGGTTTCATACAGTAAATTCAATATAATATGTGCAATATGTTCACAAGAAGAGGTTGTCTCAGCCCAACACTTGGTATTAAAATGTATTAAATGCTACATTATTTACTATGTTTCAATGTTAAATAATTATTTATCAATTTCTACAGTGTAGGAGCAAGCATTTGATACAAAAGTTTTAATTGACATGTTCATTGTTAAACATATTTGGATAAAGCAAGTATTCAATTCAGTGCATTTAAAATCCACAGCAATATACAAATATAGACTGCCAGTGCCACAATATAATATGTGAGATCTTAAACAGAGTATGTTCAGTGTTGGGTAGATTACTTTCCAAATGTAATCTGTTACAGTTACCTCTCCAAAATTGTAATCAGTAAAGTAACTTGGATTACCCAAACTCATGAATGTAATCTGATTGTATTCTGTTACTTTTAGATACAAAAATGTATGTTACCAATTGAACAACATCTATTGCAGGATAAATCAATGTTAAAGTTTACATAGCTGGCCATACATGGATTTAAAATTGTACTTTATGTGTTGGTTGTCTAAGATTCTTCACACCCATCACTTTCTACTACATATAATATGATTAAATTATATCTTTACATTAATATATAGAATTTATAAAATGGATGCAGCAACTACAGATTGCCCCTTTAAGTCTATCAAAAGTGTGTGAGTTTGAGCATGTGTCCATTAGGTCTATGGATGTATATTTTTATCAGCATGAAATAGATTGAGTAATAAAACCCCTAATTTTATTCCATAGACTGGGATCCGCACTATGCAGTTGTTGCAAGAGCACATTTTTTACTGGCTGTCCACTGGTTTCAAAAGCAATGATTGATAGGCAGCTTAAACTTCTCGAATTCAACCATTATTGGGTTCAAATACACAGTTAGATTTGTGAACAGCCATCCACAACAACCACAATTCTTAAAGCAGAAATAGCTAAATGAGAGAGCAGCAGTGTGACTCACATCAATACGCTATGTAGATATCAATAATAAGTGATATCTGTATCTCCGTAGACGACACCACTGCTGTCCTCCTCACCTTCAAGCGTTTATTCAAGTTGGATCATCTTTGGATGCCGACAGCAGTCGCACCATTGGAAGACAAAGCTTGGATTGTAGCCAACAAAAGCCTATTCCTGCTCTTTTCCCGCAATCCATCAAACATATTTTGTGTGTCATCGTAGTTGTCTCTGACTTGTGGTCAGACTCGCTCAGGTGAAACAAACATAAACTTGCGCCTTCTTTCAATGCTGATTTGAATGTCATTGAGAAAACATCCTTTCTGAATTTAAAAGTAATCCTCTAAGTAATCTTCTAGTTTTTCAAAACTATATGTAATCCGATAACAATATTGTTGCTGTTACGGATAGCAGTTTCTGTTTTTTTGTAATCCCTTACATGTAATCCATTACTCCCCAACCTTGAGTATATTGTATGGAATAGAATAATTAGAAGGATAGATTGGCCCCTGCACTCACTGATATGGTTACAGAGGTGCATCATCAGCCTCCATGGCATCCATGTCAGAGGGTGTTATTTTGGTTGTTGGGGCCTCTCCAGTGTAATGGGTCTTGCAGTGTTGGTTCTGTGACTGTGTCAAAAGAACCCCCTTTTCTTTGGCCAAGGCAGAGAGGTCAGAATTCACTGGTGCATTCTGGTATAAGGAGTCATTGGAGCTCTTGTCCAGGATGTTACGGTAGAGCTAAGACAGAAAAGGGGCATAGTAAGAAATGAGAAGAAATCCTGATTCTAATGGAATGCTGTGTGCTAGCCAGTTGTAAAGTTTGATACGTCTACATTGAGGCTTATTGTGTTGTTTTAATCTCACCTTCTCCTTAATGTCGGCCAGTTGGTCGCCCATGAAGGCCACCAGCTTGGCAAAGTGAGGGCGGCCCCGAGGCTCCAGTGCCCAGCACTTGCACATCATCTTATACCTGTGGGAGAGAGGGAGGAAAAGGGGGATGAAACCTCCTTTACAGTTCATATATTTGATTGTAATTTTAAATGTGTATGTTGTATAGATAGATGTAGGTGCAGAGCGGTTGTGGATACTTACACAGATTCACTGGCATAGTACGGCTTCTCCATCTTAAAACCTCTCTCTATCATCACATAGAAGTTGTTGTCCACCTTTATCCCCGGGTAGGGGGTCAAACCTTAAAGGGAGAGGGGGAGGTAGAGGAAAATAGGGAGATAGAGGGAGAGAGAAAGGGGTAGGGAGAGAGAGGGAGGGAGAGAGCAAATCACATATAATAAAGATGCAGGGAATACATCTTTAATAAGTGTGTTTTTTATTTTCTATTTTACCGTTATTTTACCAGGTAGGTTGACTGAGAACACATTCTCATTTACAGCAATGACCTGGGGAATAGTTACAGGGGAGAGGGGGGGGATGAATGAGCCAATTTTAAGCTGGGAATGATTAGGTGGCTATGATGGTTTGAGGGCCAGATTGGGAATTGTATAGTGTACAGTATGCATGCTTTTTAAAGCCCCCCCCATCCTAAACTACCCCTGGCAGCCCCCTCATCCTAAACATACCCCTGGAAGCCCACCCCCCCCACATCCTAAACATACAAACATACCCCTGGCAGCCCCCCATCCTAAACATACCCCTGGCAGCCCCCCATCCTAAACATACCCCTGGCAGCCCCCCATCCTAAACATTCCCTGGCAGCCCCTCCCCCATCCTAAACATACCCCTGGCAGCCCCACCTCATCCCCAAACTCGGTCAACACACAATATAAAGGACAACAACTAAATAAAATAATGACAATACATTTTTACAAAAAAGAGTAGGTATGTTTATGAAGCTACCCAGAGAGAAGACCTCCCACAGCAGGATACCATAGGCCCAGACATCGCTCTGCATGGTGTACATCCCCTGGAAGATACTCTCTGGAGCCATCCACTTCACTGGCAGACGCACCTGCGACACAAGACATCAGACACACACATTGACACTGCATGCCTAGAACAGAGCTGTTGTCACTGACAACAGAGCATCTGTAGAATACAGACAAACACTCCCTTCTGTGTATAGTACCTACATTTCCTCTCACTACGTAGTTGGAGTCGTTGTGGACGTCCCGGGCCAGTCCAAAGTCTCCGATCTTTACTAGTCCACCCTGAGACACCAACACGTTCCTGGCCGCAAGGTCCCGATGGATGCACTGGACACAGAAACACACACCCAGATAGAGAGAGTGTATAGAGAGTAATGATGTAGGGAATAGGGACTATTACATTATGAGGGGACATTATGAGGGGACATGGTGAAGTGAATATGGTGCAGTGTGTAGTGTGCAGGGTTGTCAATCCACGTACGTGCTTAGAGGACAGGAAGTCCATGCCTTTGGCCACCTGGTAGGAAAAGCTGAGCAGGTCGTCATAGGTCAGTGCCTCCTCCTCCTCCTCTTCCTGCAGCTTCTCATAGATCCCTGGACCTGTGGATCAGCATGGATCAACTGGGGTCAGTCAGCAGGATCTACTGGCAAACAGTGAATAGATCCTACCAACGTATTTAACTGTGCTGCTTTATACATTAGCATGCCTATTTCTTCATGTGTATGTGTCTACACAACCCTGACCATCAGAGGTGTCCATGGGAGAGGAGGTGAGGCTGAGGAGGGCGATGCTCTCTTGTCCTCCAGTGGAGCTCCTCTTGGGCAGGTTGTGGTAAAGTCTGCTGAAGCGGTCCCTGGTGAAGGCCTCGGTCAGAGACTTGTGGTACAGCTCTCTGTTGTTCTTCAGGTAGTTCAGCAGGTCCCCATTATGGCAGTACTGGAAGATCAGGTACGTTGGCCCTGTCAAAGTCACACAGTCACAGAGTCAGATACACACATTCACAGAGTCACACACAGGCACTTAGAGACAGTCCTAAATACACATGTACTCGTTTCAGTACAATATCTAAAGACATGTTTTTGGCAATTCCATGTTGTAGTTATTCCTGCGTTATTTCTGCTGGATGCTGGTTTCTGAACCTGTCTGTGATTGGGTGTCGTACCTGAGCCAGTGCACGCCCCCAGCAGGTTGACGATGTTAGCATGCCGTCCGATGTGAGTCAACATCTTCAGCTCTGACATCAGAGCCTCTTTCTCCACTGTCTCATGCTTCTCTGCATGGGCAAACATCAAGACTCAACAACGACCTGAGTGACTTCACTGGTGCAGGGTATGGTAAATAGTATGAAAAACAAAGTGTGTCTTCAGCAAACACCAACACTTAGCCAGCAGTGTAAAACATCACACAAGTAAAACCCTGTACCTTTCAGCATCTTGACAGCCACCTGCAGGGAGATCCCAGGATTGCAGATGCCGTGGGCTGTAGCCTGAAGCACCATGCCAAAGGCCCCAGAGCCCAGCTCCTTCCCTGGGGAGAAAGACCACAACAACACAGGGTTGGTGGGAATACTATTGGTGAGGCTGGAGACTAGAGATTCCCAAGTAGATGGGTCAGGCTACGTCATTTCACTGGTACATCTCCCCCAGTCTTACCCAGCTCCAGGTTCTCTCTGGGGAACTCCCATTTCTGGTCATACTGGAAGTCTTTGAAGTTGATGTAGATGTAGTCGTTGTCATTAGACCCCGTCATCTGAATCACCTGCAGCTGGCTCTGGTACTGGGGTTTCTACACACAACATATCAGGAGGGTGTGAGAATGTTTGAGTGTGGTGAGCAAGTCTGTCTGTGTGTCTGTGTGTGTGTACCTTTTTCCTGAGGAAGTAGAGCAGTGCCACGCTGACCAGCATCAATGCCAGGAACAGAACCAGACTGGACACCTTCAGGAGTTGAGAGGAGTTGGAGGCTGATGGAACACACACATCAACAGATATAACCAATGTCTGACAACAGCCATGACAACACTGTGACCAATTGTGTTCCACACTGGAGCTATGATGACAACCATTATAAACTGAAAGCTGTAGATGATTTTCTGATGACTTATTTTTCCTGACTGACCACTTACGTCGTTTGAAGGTACGCTGCTGCTGAAAGACCATTCCTGCATTGAACAGTGGCTCGCTGCAGTGTGACTGTGAGTGGACAGAGTTTGCAATGCAGCACTTGACAAAGTGGTTCCCCACCTCGACCCTGTCCAGAGAGCTGAGGACCTTCTTATGGCAGAACAGGTCTGAGTCACAGAGCTCTGGGGGAGGGGCAGGGATCTCCTTCCAGGCTGCAGACTCTGACTGACAGCTAGGGTAGGGGGGGGCAGGTTAAATTGGTTAAAACCAATTTCGATATATTGTTTTTAATGAATAACATTGCACTGGCTTTGTGCAGTTCAGACAACTTTTTGCTGATTGCCCATTGGGCAATGGGAACCTTGTTGATGGCCTATTAGCAGGCATTTAAGTAGGCCTATGCTAAATTGCGAGTCTGTAAGAGTGTTGCAGCAAAATCCTGTATTTTTCTTTTACATAATAGTGTAAGTTAACAAAAGGAAGTGTGGCCACCCAAAAGAAACCTGGCAAAGGGCTGTGGAGAAAGAAATGAAGGACAGTGGCCTATCATGGAAAACCATCCCCAAAAAGGCAGAAGACCAGCAGCAGTGGTGCCCTCTTGTGGAAGGAAGCCTTATGTTCCAAATAGGAATGAAGAGGACTAAGTAAGTAAATACCCAGCTAGCACATTTGGTTTCTTAGAAGTTGTGGGAAAGTAGGTTCCGAGAACGTTTTACTATGGTTCCCTGAATGTTTTCCTGGAAGGTTTAATTAACGTTCTGAGAACGGAAATTATAGGTGATTTGAAGATAATGAATTAACATTCTGAGAACATGTTTCAATAAGACTTTTAATAACACTGCTAGCTCAGTTTGGGTTTACTGTTCTGAACTTCAAGCAAAGATAGGACACATGGAAACGAATTTGCTTAGGAATTAATAATGCAAACATTTATTTTTAAGAACGTTGTTTCTTAATGTTCTCTGAACGTTCTGAGAACATTACTTTAAATAGAACCATGAAATTGACACCTAACAAAAATATGGTTCTCAGAACGAATCCTGGATTCCCAGAACTTTGTAGGAAGGTTGTATGGAAAATAACCATAGGACAACCACACTCTCACCAAGCTCTGAGAAACATATGGTTCTCAGAACATTAGGTGCTATCTGGGTAGGTTAACAGGAACAATAACCAATATCAAGATTTTTTAAAATCTTTATTTAACTAGGCAGGTCAGTTAAGAACAAATTCTTCATTTTCAATGACGGCCTAGGAACAGTGGGTTAACTGCCTTGTTCAGGGGCAGAACGACAGATGTTGGAGTAGTAAATGAAAGGTTGCAAGTTTGAATCCCCGAGCTGTCAGCTCTAACCACTAGGCTACCCTGCCGCCTCATATGCCTTGCTCATATCGATATCAAATGATATAAATATCATATTGAATTGTTGATATTGGTGCACACCACTAGTGTTTAGATATATAGCTGAATCCTAACATCCTAACAGAAACTCTGGTCTAAATCTAGAGATACCTGTCATTGGACAGAGAGCAGAACCTCCAGGTGAGGTTGAAGGGGAGGGGGCTGTTGGTCTTACAGGTGATGTAGTCTTCTTCCTGGAAGAGAGTGGGGGTGGGTGTACCTGAGAGACAGAGGAGGACAGGTGTCTTACTGAGGAGTCATGCACACAATCACAAGTCTTACCTGACTGGGCAGTTGCCTGTCACTCACTTGCCACACACAGAGAGAGGGTCTTTGTGAGGTTCAGCACCCCAGCCTCCAGATTTAACTGGTACTCTCCTGGCTCAGGGTTACATAGCTCCAGAGTCCTGGGGGGGAAACCATATGGAACCATATTGAACCAGACTTAACCTCATCAAATGTTGTAGATACAGTAGACCTTTAGTAAAGCTTTATAAAACTGCAACAGAAACACGGAACCAAATAGCACATGGATATGGCAGTATGTCCTGGATTAAATGAAGTCTCAGGAAGCCCACACAGAGGCCACCAGCCTTACTCTACCTGTTCTTCCACAGCCGTGTGGGTTCAGGGCACTGGGTCTGTACACCACCCGGGCCCAGCCAATGGCAGCGTAGGAGAGGGTATGAGGAGACCAGGGCCCGCAGACAGAACCCTGGCTTCTCCTGGGCTGAGATGGTACTGCTCTCATTCAGCTGGTCGATGGAAATGAATCCCTTCTCTGAGGACACACAACACCGGAAATCACATGGAAATCACATGGAAATCACATGGAAATCACATGGAAATCACATGGAAATCACATGGAAATCACATGGAAATCATCATATGGGGGGAAAACAGGTTGGGGGTGGTGGTACGGAGAGAATCAGGACAGATGACAAGAAAGTGTCTGATAGAGGAGTAAAGACCAAGTAAACATAGACATTTTTAAAAAGTCAAGGGAATGTTTGACTGAAAAGAAAAGGTAAAAAGAGAAGGATTCAGTGTTGTTGCCTGTTGTACTGACCCAGGACCCGGATGTGGGTGGACTTCATCTTGTTGTTGTTGCTCCGGCAGATGTAGATGCCACTGTGGTTCACTCTCACCGACTCAAAGAACAGGTAGGTCATACCTATTCCTTTATAGGATAGTTGATATACAGACACCTGGAGGAAAATACGGTATACTGCATTACCTCAAATACAGTGAACAAGTCTTGGAGAGGAAAGGGAAATGGGTCTGATCATTTGCTTTCAACAATGTAAGTAAAAGGTTCATGAATGAGTGATAACGCTTACATGTTCCTGATTCTCCGTCAGCCACTGTGTGGTGCTGTTCTCTCTCTCTCTACAGCGGAGCAGCAGGGGCTGACCCGGGCTCAGAGTGATCTCTGGAGCTTCATTATCATCATCCACACTACGACTGCTGTCCAAGTCTGAGACACACACAGGAAGCCAAGAGATCACACATCAGTCACTATTCAACTGACCGAGTGCCTTTAATTCCATTTTGTTTTTTGGGGCATTACATTTACACTTTTACAATAATACTAACCATAGTCATAGAGCTGAGAACACTCTTCTCCTTTGGGGTTAATAGCACAGCACATAACTGTTGTCTTGTAGTATGGTTTACTTCCCTCTGTGTTGTTGGACCTCTCAGAGTCCTTAGATGTCTCGTTCCCATGACTACCTTGTCTGTGGGACAGGAGGAGAAATGAAAGTATGTAGCCATCCTTGGAGAGGTCCTACATATGAAACTCAAGTCACAACTCAAGTCAAAACCCCTGAAGACACTCTTTAAGATTCTATATTATGTTCACCAAAGTTTACCCAGTCTTGTCAAGGTTATTGAACCATTTGATTTCTGGCTTGGGATTTCCCTCTGAAGAACACTGGAAGTCAGGTAAAAAGCCTCTTCTCCCAGGGATGTATTTCAGATGTGGCTTTGACGGACGTCCTGAAGGTAACCAATGGGAGAATGAACTACAGCTAGGAATTTCAATGTTGTTCAGAATCATGATGATGGTATTGACGTTATATGACTTTCATGTGGTGCAGATCAGAATCTGATATCACATTAGTGGTTTAGAAAAGAAGGTCTGTCACTCACTCAGAGGAGGTCCAACCAGTAGAGAGAGCGTCAGGGAGGAGATGATGCCACAATACATACAGCCGAAGGAGTACTCTCCAGAATCACTCACAGACGTCTGTGGTATGGCCATAGAATAGCCCCCTCTGTTGGCAGGACAAAGAATTACAGATGAATTCAGCAAGGATGTAAAAGTACACAGAACCACGCAATAATGATACAATGGCCTTGAGGCGTCAGGTAACACAACAAAGACAAACACACCCACACCAAGGTGCTGTAAAAACTAAAAACGAATTATTGTCTCGTTGTCTCAGCGAAGGCTAGAAATAGCTAATAAGAACCTCGATAGTGCTGCTGCAAGTTTTATATATGTTTTTTGTGTGTTTAATTTTTTAAAATTTGTGAGTACATGTAGGTATGTAGGATATGTGTGTGTGTATGGGTGTGAATGTATGTATGTATACGTATGTGTATGTGTGTGTATATATGGATATGTGTATGTACAGTATGTATATATATATATATATATATATACAAAAAAAACATTTTTCTTAATCTATTATTTTAATTGTATTTTAAAAAAAGTATTATTATTATATATTTTAACTACTTTTTTTCTTCTTTTTTTAAGCCTGTCACATCTGTGAATGTGGAATGTGTTTTGTTGGTTGATTGAAAAACAAGAAAACTTAATAAAACTTTAAATTGAAAAAAAAACACACACCCACGCCTACCTTATTGGGTCAGTTCCATGGCTCCAGCGGCAGACAGGGTCTCCTGGGAGGCTCTGCATGATGATATGGAGGCTCTGCCCAGCAGGGACCTCTAGTCTGGTAGGACCAGAACCATTCAGATGGGCTTCAGACAGAGTACACCACACCCCCTGGAACAACATGTCACCATGTCAGGGAGAGAGAGTAAGTGAGGATGATCAGCTGTAAAACGAGATGGCGTTTGAAGTGAATATAGATCCGTTTTCAGAATATTCATAAAGCTGTTTGAACACAAATGTCAGACATTCATCAAACTTTGTTTTACATTTGGAAAGTACGAGAAGCCTGGCGAGAATGTCAATTGTACATTTCTTGACATTCTATTAAAATAGCAGTTCTGCTTTTGTTCTCTGAGTCAAGGTCACATTTATAGGACTGCATCTGTAAGCATGTGTTTTGACACCTTTTTAGACAGTGTATGACAGGAACACATAGGCTAGTAGGTGTGGTGCACAGGAGGATGTTGGCAGCTTAATTGGGGAGAACGGGCTTGTGGTAATGATTGGAGTGAATGGTATCAAATCCATTAAACACATGGTTTCCAGGTTCCATTCCATTGTCTCTGTTCCAGCCATTATGAGCTGTTCTCCCCTCAGCAGTCTCCTGTGCTGTGGTGCTATGTCACCACCGCTAACTGTGAGTTTCTGCCCTCTTCTTTTATGCATTGTTATTCCATTTACCTTGTTGAAGTCAGAGCAGAAATACATCTGCTTACAGAGTTATGTTAGGGCTGCAGAATGTCACTTTTATTATCCTTCAAAATATATGACCAGAGCAATCCTGTATCCTTCTGCAATGCAATGTGAAGTGACATTCGGCCACACAGCCCACCATTAGAAAAATCTCAACGATAAATGCACATGAGCTGACAAACCGGATGTATTGTTTGTGAGGATAATCTCAAAATGGGACTCAGCCACAGACCACCAAACTTTCACTCGAATAAGTAATGAAACAGGAACCGAAGCGGGGGACAGGCCACAGGTATTTTCAAAATCCGATTGATCATTTAGGTTTACAGTAAGTGACCGGTCAGGTTGATCAATTAATCCCACGAATGCACAAATACGCTCAGTTTAGGCACCTACAGTTAGGCTGGTGGTGATACATTGCGCTCGAGGTGCGTCTCGCTGAGGCTGCAACTCGTCTCCGTCACAAAGAGCGCACAGCAACAGGAGCGCCGCTGGAGAAACAGAGAACCAGATCAACGGAAACCAAATTACTTTATAATATCTAATCAAGGCGTATTTTCATCAATTTGTTGCTATGTTTTTCTTTCAGGTGAAGACAAAAAAATAAATACATTATACACAGCAGATGGATGATATTGAGGAATTTGCGAAGATGGGAATGTATAAAATGCAGCATATAGTTTTGTGCAACATTTACATTTTAATTAGCTAGAATTAATGTTTTTATTTTGTTTTGAAATGTATTTGGGGAAAAGTTGGACATGTATTGTTACTTTAGGGTTATAGAATAAAACAGTCGTCGAACAAACTTATGAATAAGACAACCATGACGCTAAATTTCAATGTGAATAGAGATAATACTATTCCATTGATTATTTGTGCTATAAAACACATTGTTGATGATGATTTTAATAACTCACCGATCTCAACTCTCCTCTTTCCCTTCATTGGCATTGGTCTTCAACGTATGTAGCTTTGTCTCACAATGAGACCGTATCGAGAGCGAAGCCCCACGAAGTTCTCTTTTAATCGTGACGTTTCATCTGATGTGCAGTTCTTTTTCAGATAGACTGCTCTGTGGCTCTGGGTTCATGACGTTATCACAGTTCATTTTAATGATTGGCCACACAAATGAGGAGGGTTGGCTATTAAAACCTGGTAATGAACTAGTCTATAGTTTATAGGCCTTAATGCGATTACAACCTACCAATTTTATGGACATCTTTCTAATAACCTAACAGGCTACAATGACATTAAATAGTAACTTTCTTGACAAAAAACTTTCATCGAAAACCAGATGTTTTAAGCTTAGTTATAGGGAAACATGTCAATATGGCCTTCATTTTGACAATTCGTTGCAAAAGCGATATTTTGGTATTTTAGTAATACATCTGGCTCCTTTTGTCCCTAACGGTTCGACTGGAAACGTAATGTAGAATACCTCTGCATCATCTCAACTAAGCCTAAAACATCTGGTTTTCGATTAAACATTTAGTCCTATCGTTCAGCCTATAGTAGCAGCCAATATGTGGTGTTCAATGTAGGCCAACATTCCATGAGACGTTTGAAAAAAAACCATGCAGGGCTTGACACTAAAACCTGTTTATCCACTTGTCATTCAGACAAGGAGGTGACTGAATATATTGTTGTGTTGTTTGATCCACTTCACAAAATAAAATGCATAATTATTCCCATACCATTATTACAGAGAATCTGACAAACGATGCTACCCTCTGCCTTTGGCTACTTAGCTCATTCAAGCCTGTCTGAAAAAACAACACCCCTTTCAGAATAAAAAAAAAAGCTCTTTAACTGACTCGCTCTTCAAAGATGTCTAGACATGTACACAAGTTTTGTGCTCTTGGAGGAAGCAGTCACCCCATTGCTGACGACAAATGATTTATAACTGGGCTAATAACTCACTAACTATCAAAGGATATGAACATATATGTACATATGTGCACATGCTCACTACATGTAGTTCTTACTTTGATCTCAAAACAAGCTCATCTACTCAAGACCGATCACCCTGTAAAAACAGTTCAGTTCAAAGTGAATGGCACAGATACATATGCGGAAACGGTCTATTTGCGTATAGGCCTACTGCAGCTTATGGTTATGGGGCACCCAGTCTGTGTAGAGAATGGGATTTCCAACGGTCTGATGTCCATTGCTCGTATTTCTTGGCCCAAGCCAGTTCCTTCTTCTTATTGGTGTCCTTTAGTAGTGGTTTATTTGCAGCAATTCGACCATGAAGGCTTGATTCACGCAGTCTCCTCTGAACAGTTGATGTTGATGTGGCTGTTACTTGAACTATGTGAAGCATTTATTTGGGCTGCAATCTCTGAGGCTGGTAATTAATGAACTTATCCTCTGCGGCAGAGGTAACTCTGAGTCTTCCTTTCCTGTGGAGGCCCTCATAAGAGCCAGTTTCATCATAGTGCTTGATGGTTTTTGAGACTGCACTTGAAGAAACTTTCTTGAAATGTTCCGGATTGACTGACCTTCATGTCTTAAAGTAATGATGGACTGTCATTTCTCTTTTCTTATTTGAGCTGTACTTGCCATAATATGGACTTGGTCTTTTACCAAATAGTGCTATCGTCTGTAAACTAACCCTACCTTGTCACAACACAACTGACTGGCTAAAATACATTATGAAGGAAAGAAATTCCACAAATGAACTTTTAACAAGGCACATCTGTTAATTGAAATGCATTCCAGGTGAGACCTCATGAAGCTGGTTGAGAGAATGCCAAGAGTGTGCAAAGCTGTAATCAAGGCAACAATTGGCTACTTTGAAGAATATTAAATATATTTGATTTAACACTTCTTTTTTTTTACTACATGATTCCATATGTGTTATTTCATAGTTTTGATGTCTTCGCCATTATTCTACAATGTAGAAAATATTAAAAATAAAGAAAAACCCTTGAATGTTTATGTGTGTCCAAACTTTTGACTGGTATATATATATTTTTTAACCTTTATTTAACATGTTCATCCTGTTCCCACACTTCTAATTCTGAAAAGTGACAGCATACCTGTGAGAGGGTCGCCCTGGGTGGCAGTAGTTGTAAGGTTTTATACAGTACTGAAGACGAATCTGTGAGTTAATTTGGCCATTGGAAAAAGAGCTACTGGGTAAATACTGCAAAAAGGTTGGATTGAATTGAGCCTCTAAACTTCATTTTCAAGGTGATGATTGCACTTTTCTTCCCAGCACACAACCTGGTCTCAGAGCATTTCACATTATTCTTTATGTAAATCTGAGACACTCCATTTAGTATGTATGATATGTTGCGTTTTTGTATGGTAGGCTATGTATTAATTTGTCGATGTCCCATCATCCATTTAGTATGATATGTTATGAATTAAAATTCGTATGATAAGTTACGAATTTGCAAAACACATATGTAAAAATAGTGGAAAGTGTGTGATATGTTATGAATTCCAATTAGTTGTGGCTAATATTAGCTAGCTGGCTAACGTTAGCTCGGCTCGGGGGTTAGGGTAAAGGTTACGGTTAGGAGTTAAGTTAAAGGGTTTTAAGGTTAGGGGAAGGGTTAGCTAACATGCCAAGTAGTTGAAAAGTTTCTAATTAGCTAAAATTCTACAGTTGTCCATGGTGAGATTATTCTGTCTTATGTAACCATACCAAACATAACATATTTAACTTGAGCGTCCCAGATTCACGCTACTATGTTACCTCTGATAATAACATTATTATTGTAGGCGGCCAGTGCTTGACTTGGGCAAGTAAATACGTTCTCTATCAAGTCATTATACTGAAAAAAATATAAATGCAACATGCAACAATTCCAACGATTTTACTGAGTTACAGTTAAATAAAAGGAAATCAGTCAATTGGAATAAATAAATGTTGCCATAATCTATGTATTTCACGACATCTAATCAATCAGACTATTTGCATTGCCCCCCTACACTGCTGCTACTCTGTTATTATCTATGCATAGTCACTTTAATAACTCTACCTACATGTACATATTACCTCAACACAAGTTGACTATGAACCGCCTGAATACAGCCCCGCTATTGTTATTTTACTGCTGCTCTTGAATTATTTGTTATTCTTCTCTTTTATTTTTGGGGGGGGGTAATTTTCTTAAAACTGCGTTGTTGGTTAAGGGCTTGTAAGTACGCATTTCACTGTAAGAACTACACCTGTTGTATTCGGCACATGTGACAAATAACATTTGATTTGATTTGACAGCGGCACAGCCTTGGGTGGACCTGTGAGGGCATCGGCCCACCCATTTGGGAGTCAGGTCCACCCACTGGGAAGCGAGTGGCAGGAAACAAATGTCAATTCTCTGGTGGACCTCAAAGCTTGAGACATCTGTATCATTGTGTTGTGAGACAAAACTACACATTTTAGAGTGGCCTTTTATTGTGCACCTATGTAATGATCATGCTGTTTAATCAGTTTATTGATATGCCACACCTTCCAAGTGGGAGGATTATCGTGGCAAAGTAAAAACGCTCACTAACAGGAATGTAAACACATTTGTGAACACATTTTTTGACATCCGCATTTGGTGCATATGGAACATTTCTTGGATATTTTATTTAAGCTTATGAAACATGGGGCCAACACTTTACATGTTGCGTTTATATTTTTGTTCAGTATACTTAAATAGTTGCCAACGTAATACAAATCACGAGTAATCCAATTGATAAAATGTCAAGGGGATACTGTGCTGCTACAATATTACAGACAAGTGAAATGTTACGCTTGCTACATTGTGACATCTGTGGTTTGCTACATCACAGAGGTGTAATATCACTCATCTCAAACACGACTGCAAAGCCTATAACCGCATGACTGGGTTTGGATGACGACTTTCTGTATTGGAAATCGTTGGTTTTGTCCACAGACCAAAAGCTACGAACTGAGTCTGTCCCTCAAAGCCGCGCCAAACGCAGCTGACTTTTGTAGAAACGTTAAAATCTTGCAAGCTTCCCACAATGCAATGCTAACTGGGGTCTATTCATTTCGGAAACCGTTTAAGAACCAAACAGAGCAAAATTAGAGTTTCTATTGGACACATTCAGGTAGGTCCCTCCCCGTTTCGTTTGCTTCCATTTTAAGAAACGTTTTGCAACTGGTTCGGCTAAATGAATAAGCCACTTTTTTTAACCGGAGTAGCTAGCCAGAGAGCAGAAAACAACAACAGCAGCGTGAACGAGGCTAAACAACGGGCTAGCTAGCTAGCTACATGAATAGCGACAACAGCGACCAGGATTTGTCAAACGAAATGCCCTTAGTTATCTTAATTATTTGTCTTCTAGTCGGATAATGTGAGTAATGTCATTTTAGGCTTGGACCAAACATATTTGCTGTTGCATATCGCTTTGCATTGACATTACGAACCTTTACTCGAGAGCAAGCTACCTAGCAATCGACGTCTCTCTATGTTTGAATATCTTCCGGCGGCAGCAGCGGTGTCATGAACAGTGGACTCCCAGCTTCAGCTGCTCCACTCGGGGGTGTCGGAATACCCTGCGTCAAGGTGAAGTTCTGCCGATACTACGCAAAGGATAAGACTTGCTTTTATGGGGACGAGTGTCAGTTTTTGCATGAGGAGCCTTCTATGGCAAGCATGTCCCTTCACAGTGGAGCAAGTCCTGTCCCTTTATCCATGTCTGGAGGAGCCGTGACGTATCCGCTTAGTGCACCCCCGGCCTGCCCGGTTGGGGTACCGAACGTCCCCAAAAAGGGCGACTCTCTGGTGCCTGCAGGCACGGTTCTGGAGGGACAGATGTTAACCAGTGAGTATACTTCGTCTGTTTGTTTGTACCCGTCCTATACGACAGGGCCTAGCACAGCCTCATCGGTGGTTGTTGCTTTTTGGGCGTGTGAGGGGCTTTGTTAACACTGAGCCCGGGGATTCTTTGAGGCCTCTTTTTCCCCCCCAAAACAGCGTGGGTTAAACATGTTGTTCAAGCATAACTAATTAAAGTGTCTGAGCGCTAAGCTTTTCGTCCAGAATTTGAGCTCCTTCAGTAAATGCATTTAGTTAGCAATTTGAGTGTTTTTGTATTTGACAGCTACAAGAGATCAGTGGGAAAATTCAGACAATCATTGGCTAATGTAGCTAGCTAACGTTAGATGGCTATGGTTAGAAAAGTTCTTCTGGCGGAAAAAAAGTTTACGCTCTTCTTGCATTAGGCAACTAATATAGTTAGTAATGCGTGCATCTAACGTTAACTAGCAGAGCTAGTTAATGTTGAATCGTTTTGGAAGCGATGCATTTTATGATGCTTGTCTTCGTGCATCTGCTGCAGTGAAGTCAATTTCCTTAGTTCCTAAGTTAGCATCATCACTTGCAAAATAATTCAACCACCACAGCTGTATTTTATTTGATTTAACTCTGCACAATGCCACGTGTTCAGTTGCAAGGTGGATATTATCATTTGTGCACACGGAAACTGGATAAAGTTGAAGTGTTTACATCTTATCAAGAAGCGTGCTGATTGGCTACTCATCTGTAATTGTCCTGTAAATGAAGACAAGCTACGGCCTCATGATTACAAAATTAGTTCATAGACACTTATGTGCATTACATGCATTTTGCATCACAAAACCATTCAATTAACGAGACCCCTGCCACTCTTTATAAGGGTGATATGTTAGTCTGTATGGCATATATTTATTTATTTAACCAGGCAAGTCAGTTAAGAACAAATTCTTATTTTCAATGACGGCCTAGGAACAGTGGGTTAACTGCCTGTTCAGTGGCAGAACGACAGATTTGTACCTTGTCAGCTTGGGGGTTTGAACTTGCAACCTTCCGGTTACTAGTCCAATGCTCTAACTTCTAGGCTACCCTGACTCCATAATCTTTTTCAAACATAGAATATGACGTTTACCAGGACCACCCAGGCCCTATTTAGTAGAAGCAGGCGGCTGATTCTGAACCCATTGTCTCTGTCCTCTACAGTCCCTGGGATGGAGGGCGGGACCCTGAGCGATGCCAATCTGACCAACTCCTACTTCAGCAGCAGCTTCATTGGGGTCAACGGCTTCGGGAGCCCGGCAGAGTCTAAATACTCTATCATGCAGGTATGACCAGCCTCAGAATCCAACTAAACAGTACTGACTCAACAGATACCTACTTTTGTTTCAAAGTGACTTTGAGATTCTTGTTAGTTTTATTTGTATGTATGTCTATATATGATTTGTCATTCTACTGAAGTATCTGAACACTATCTTTAGATCTGCAGTAGGGTCAAATACTGAATAATAGTGCTACTTGGCTGATGTGGTAGAGGTGAACTTATTCTTGTCTGGTTCAGTACTAGTCTAAAGACAGTGATCTGTATTATCAGGGAACCTTGGCTTTTCACAAGGACCGGGAGTAACAATGGCCGTCTCTCTCTTTTGAGCACAAATCACTCTGAGAGCCCCCACCTGTCCACTTACGCAAAGTGTTCGTTCACGGTCATTCTTCAAAATAAAAGCCTGAAACTGTCTAAAGGCTGACACCTTAGGGAAGCCATAGAAAAGGGAATCTGGTTGATATCCCTTTCAATGGGCAATAGGGATGCATTGGAACACAGGGGTTTCAAAATAAGAGTAACTTCCTTATTGTATTTTTCTCAGGCTTTTGCCTGCAATATCAGTTCTGTTATACTAACAGACAATATTTCTACAGTTTTGGAAACTTTAGAGTGTTTTCTATCCTAATCTGTCAATTATATGCATATTCTAGCATCTGGTCCTGAGAAATAGGCTGTTTACTTTGGGAAAGTTATTTTTCCAAACAAAAATAGTGCCCCCTAGCTTCAAGAGGTTTTAACTGACTTGCCTAACTGATTTTATTTAACTAGTCTTTATCAATATGTTAAATTAATTCTAAATGAAATAACTAAGCCTTATTTATTTTCCTGCCAAACAATGATTTATTTAATGAATGAGTATAAAATTGTGAATTAGCACAAATTGCACAGGCACAAAACGATTATATCGGATATCGTGTTATTTGGAGAAGATGTCTCCCCAACACTAGTCTCAAGTATTTGACCTAAAGAAAATCGGATAATTATGTAGTGCTAGGTGTTTGTTTATTTCAATCACGCAATTATGCAGGTTTTAGCAGAATCACATTAGTGGAAACCAAGACTGTTCTCAGGGCAGGCCTGGTTGTAGCTACGCTGAACAAAAATAAAGATGCAAGTGTTGTTTTCATGAGCTGAAATAACATATCCCAGAAATGTTCCATATGTGCAAAAAGCTTGTTTCGCTCAATTTTGAGCACATTTTTGTATTATGTCCCTGTTAGTGAGCATTTCTCCTTTGCCAAGATAATCCACCCACCTGACAGGTGTGACATGTCAAAAAGCTGATTAAACCGTATGATCATTACACATGTGCGCCTTGTGCTGGGGGAAAGAAAAGGCCACTCTAAAATGTGCAGTTTTGTCACACTGCACTGCCACAGATGTCTCACATTTTGAGGAAGCTTGCAATTGGCACGCTGACTGCAGGAATGCCTGCCAGAGAATTGAATGTTAATTTCTATACAATAAGCCACCTTGAACGTCATTTTAGAGAATTTGGCCTCACAACCGCAGACCATGTGTAACCACACTAGCCCAGGGCCTCCACATCTGGGTTTTTCAGCTGCGGGATGATCTGCTACAAGCCACCTTGGACAGCTGATAAAGCTAGGTTTACACAACCAAATCATTTCTGCACAAATTTTCAAAACGTTTTTCAGGGAAACTCGTGCTGGTCATCCTCACCAGGGTCTTGACCTGACTCGCAACAGACTTCAGTGGGCAAATACTAACCTTTGATGGCCACTGGTACACTGGAGAAGTGTAACGAATTAATCCCAGTTTTAACGGTACCGGGAGGATTACAGACAAGAGTGTGTGTGTGGGCGAGTGGTTTGCTGTTGTGAACAGAGTGCCGTGGTGTTGGTTATGGTATGGGCAGATATAAGCTATGGACAACAAACACGCTTGCATTTTATTGATGGCAATTTTAATGCACAGAGATAATTTTACGAGATCCTGAAGCCCATTGTGCCACCAGCTCATGTTTCAGCATAATGCATAGCCCTATGTCGCAAGGTTCTGTACACAATTCCAGGAAGCTGAAAATGTCCCAGTTCTTCCATGGCCTGCATATTCACCAGACATGTGACCAGTTGAGCATAGTTGGGATGCTTTGGATCGACGCATTTTCCAGTTCCTGCATCTTCATACAGCCATTGAAGAGGTGTGGGACAACATTACATAGGCCACAATCCAACAGCCTGATCAACTCTATGCAAAGATGTCGTGCTGCATGTGGCAAATGGTGGTCACACCAGAGACTGACTGGTTTTCTGATCCACGCCCCTGCAGGTGCATATCTGTATTCCCAGTCATGTGAAATCCATAGATAAATAATCTATTCCAAATGACTGATTTCCTCACAAACTCCAACTCAGTTAAAATTTTTCAGTGTACATATTTTCGAGTGGCGTCAGGGACACTTTTTGCATTCAGCTATCCTTAATTCTCCTAACCTGCTGAGAAAAGTCCCTTCTGCTAGTCAAACCCGGCAGATCACTAATGGGATACAGCAGTATTGTATCTACAATTTGACCAGGTGCATACACCTATGCTGAATTCCAAGACCATCAGCCAGAGATGCAGATACAGTGGCTTCTAATGGGAATTATCTTTGCTTCAGACTGGTTCCTTTTGGGAACATCAGGGCTGCAGTCTTTGCTAGAATATGGTAGCTAGGTAACTAAGATATTTAAAACAGATGTTTACATCTTTTTGTATTTTTTTGTAGAGAATCACCAACAGCAGCAGTTCTCCCAGTCTCCTTGACGACGGTGCCAAGAATTTCAGCCACAGCGCTCACGGTAAGAACCCAGTACCTAGAGGAAACTTCATGGAATAGCTCAGTGGTTCCCAACTCCGATACTCAAGTACCCCCAACAGTACAAGCACATCTGATTCAACTTGTCAACCAATTATCAGGCCCTCAATGAGTTGAAGCAGGTATGTTTGGGGTTCTCGAGGACTGCTGTTGGGATCCACTGGAGTATAACAGATCTGTGAAACTAATAACTGTAGAATTATAATTGGTGCAACTTCTAACTCTTTGATTGTAACACCCATGAAATCACTGACAGATCTATTCCATGGAACCCTGGCAGCTGGACCAGGTCAGAGTTGTGGGTCGATGGAAAACTCTCCGTGGACAACACAGTCTTCATTCCCTCTCCCTCTATGTCCTCTTCCAGATCCAGGGAATTCCCCCATGTCTTCACTCTTCAGTGACTTTGGTGCTCTGAGCATATCACAAAGGAGAAAGGTGAGCACCACTACCCAGGTTCCTGATGTGGTCGTCAACCATGGGGAAGAGTTTGAGCTTCAAATGTCTATTGAGTGTTTGAGCTCCTAAGGGGGAAATGGTCAAACTTAAACCCATCCGTTGTGGTTAGTTTGTGTGCGTTTTCTCTAGATTACAACATCCGGTCACTGTTTGTTTTTGTAAACTGTGATGAAGCCAAATACGCATATAAGGAAAATAAACAAATATAATATCTGATGAAGTCAAGAAGAACAATGAAATCTAATCCTAGGGTTATGCATCTCTCATTCTCTCCCTCTCTCCAGGGTCCTAACCCTACAGCCAATGAGTTCATACCTAAGGGTGTTCCCCGCATGGCCACTATGGTCCAGTCCAGTGGTCCGGCCTTCCCATCGCCCCTCTTCCCCCACCTGGGCCTCAGCAACTCCACCGCCCTCGCACCTGGTGAGCCATCCACTACAAAAAAAAACAACACTTAATTCTAACTTAGAACACTTCTAGGTTTTCTCCGTTTGCACTATATCATGGATATGCCAGGTTTTCAGGGTGAGTGAGTTAGCAGTGTAAAGGTTCTCTATTGATGTCACCTCCCATTATTCTTCTGGCTAGCCAAGTGAGTTGACTCCATACAGTGGAGATGCTCTATAGAAAACAACAATGTATTATTCAAGTCCCTGCCATGATGAATTCCACCTTAGTCTGTCACTAGTTAGTCATAACAATGTATGTAGGTACTCCAATGAACTCTGTACCTCTGTTTAACACACCCTCTCTGGTACCCCCCATACAGGGATGTCTCTCTCTGCGGGGTCCACACCCCTCCACTCCCCTAAAATCACCCCCCAAACCTCACCTGCCCCTCGCCGGCGTAGCCACACCCCCAACCCCAATAACCCCAACCCAGCCAACTACATGGTGTCCACCAGTGTGTCTGACCAGGGGGCCCACATCATCCAGAAGGAGACGGTGGGGGGGACCACCTATTTCTACACGGATAACACCCCCGCTCCCATGGCCGGGATGGTACGTTCCATTTAGTCTGCCCTTACTGACAGCATGACCTATTAGTTTTAATTACTCCATAAATAGGAAGTGCAGTCATCAAATGTGTTTCTGTGCAGGTGTTTCCTGCCTACCACATCTACCCTCCCACTGCTCCCCACGTGGCCTACATGCAGCCCAAAGCCAACGCTCCGTCCTTCTTCATGGCTGATGAGCTCCGACAGGTACGCCCACCCTCTCTTCCTCCACCTGGTTCTTTCTGTCTGAAACACACTCTGTTTCCATTTCTGTTCTCTTTTTCGCCCTGTCTCCATATTAGTGTCTCTCTGTCTGTTCTAATCCTCCAATCTCCCTCTGTACTGTGATGTCAGTGTTGATCGCTGATGTCATTTCCTGTGGTTCCCTCTAGGAGCTGATTAACAGACATCTGATTACCATGGCTCAGCTTGACCAGTCAGAGAACACAGGTAAAGCATCCCTTCCCTGATTGGCTCAAACGAGGTGGGTGGGGGCTGTTATTGTCGTTGTATTGATGGTATGGCCTCTGTCCATTTGGGGTTTCACAGCAGACGAAAGTGAGACTCGCATCCTGAAACGTGTCGTTGTCTTTAGTATTCCTGACAGTTCACACAAATAGTCACTATAGTTGGTTCATAGAACACTCAAGTTGTCAAAGTGTCAACTTGTAACTTAAGATGCATGCTAACTGATGTAGGTTATTTTGGCGCTGTTTGTGTGCTGGTGTGTTGTCATGCCGTGTAACCCTGTCCTAGGTGTTCCATCTGAGGTGGATAGCTACCACAGCCTGTTTCCCCTGGAGCCTGTCCCCCCTCCCAACCGCCTGCAGAAGACCAGCAACTTCAGCTATATCACTTCCTGCTACAAGGCTGTCAACAGCAAGGACGACCTACCGTACTGCCTGAGGAGGATACATGGTGAGTTGCTCGTATGACACAAGATGAACACACACAATTTTAAATGATTTATTATATATTTCGTATGGGATGTATTTTCTTTCAGTCTTTGAAAATAGAAGGAATCTTGAGTGGTCATCTTCTTTGAATGTCTTGTGTGCGTCCAGGTTTCAGGCTGGTGAACACCAAGTGTATGATGCTGGTGGACATGTGGAAGAAGATCCAGCACTCCAACGCTGTTACCCTGAGGGAGGTCTTCACCACCAAGGCCTTTGGAGATCACTGTGAGTCGTGTGTATGGGTGGGGTGGCTCTTTTATGTCCCCCCCCATGTTTTATTTATATATATATAGTTGTTTGTATGAGTGTTTTGATCCTTAAGAAGCCCCCACGATAACCTCCTGTTTCTCTCAGCGTTGGTGTTCTCCTATGACTTCCATGCGGGGGCAGAGACCATGTTCAGCCGGCACTTCAACGACCCCGCGGCCGACTCCTACTTCACCAAGAGGAAGTGGGGTGAGTGAGTCCGGCGCACCCACCAACACACTCCCCGTGTCGACCCACTTCCGAGTTGTTTTGAATGCGTCATCAAATGGCAATGAAAGTCGGGCTTCATCAGTGTGTCACCCGGCAGTATGCATTTTGATATACTCTTAGTAGTTTGAAACCTGAATGTTTTCGTACATATTGAGGTATATCTTACCTTGCTACAAAGGATCCTATTACATAGGCCATTTCCTTCTCGACAAGCTGGCCACCTTTTCTACCGTAGTAGATTGATATGTGCTAGTGATTTTGCTGTTCTTTACTTGTCTTGTTGGCTGAGGAACATGTACATGTGGACAGTTACTCTAACATGTTCAAAGTGACATCAGAATTGGATAAGAAGGACTGCACATCATTGCGTTCTCCACTGGCATGTTCTGGTAATATGAATTACCATATTCTAAATGTGATTTGTGTCATTCTGAGCACCGTGGGTAGACGCCCTGATCAGGTTACACACCCAATGCATGTGGGTCTGGTAAACTTTCTCAAATGTCCGGTAAATTAAAATGTTGCCGGTCAAAATGTCTGGCGCCACATTTTCCTAACTGAAACCAGTGTGCTTGCCAGTGTGGATGGTTTCTGTGTGAGGGTTGGGAGGAGGAGTGTTCCAGCACTGACAGTTGCTGGTCTGTGTAAGGGTGTGTTGCTGGTCTGTGTAAGGGTGTGTTGCTGGTCTGTGTAAGGGTGTGTTGCTGGTCTGTGTAAGGGTGTGTTGCTGGTCTGTGTAAGGGTGTGTTGCTGGTCTGTGTAAGGGTGTGTTGCTGGTCTGTGTAAGGGTGTGTTGCTGGTCTGTGTAAGGGTGTGTTGCTGGTCTGTGTAAGGGTGTGTTGGTGTGTTCAAGCTGTAGTCAGGGGAAGCTGTGACTGAAAGTGATCCTGAGACTGGTGCTATAGCTACCAGCCAGGCTCAACTACCTGCTATAGGAGGGACACAGCCAGAGGAAGCAGAACCTCTGGCTTCACTGACCTCACGGCAACAAGTGTTTAACTGTCAGTATTACTGTCACACTACAACACCCCTCTGTGGCCTCACAGCAACAATAAGGGTCATACTAATAGCTCTGCAACTCTATCGCACTACAGCAACACCTCAAGTGTTCAACAACTGGCTGTTTGAAGTAAGTATCTGACATTTACTGTCAAGTTGATATCATTTAAAAAAAAAAATTTAAACCCTTTTATTGGAAAGCCTCAATGTAGGGTGTCCACCCACTCTGCCCAGAGTTGGTGAAAATGTGCTTTGATGATTTCACTTCCTTATGTTGTAAAATCCATTTTTAACAAGACAAATGTTCTGACTCGTTCAGTGGAGTCTTCCTCTAACATCAACATTTTATATCCAAAAAGTCTGCTTTCGTAACCTAACCCATCTGAAAATAAGCACCAGTGGCGCTTTCTCGCAGCCACTTGAGGATTTTACATGTTGTCGTCATCCGCAAAGTTGTTTTTGCAGTTTGCAAAAAGCCAAATTAACACGAACTGAATTGAATGTCAAATAAAAAGCTTGTGGTACACTCAGTGCTCTGTTGACATGCGCTTGTTTTTTGTGAAAAATCTTTGAAAAGAACCCAAATTTCACATTTAATATGAAAAACGTAGACTCTAAATATGAAAACTCTAGCTACGTGCCATGTCTCAATCTATATGTCTTACCTCCTTGTTTTATGTCCTCCGGGTTGGAGAAGAAAGGTGAGTTCGACGGTGAGCTTGTCGCCTTAATTCTCACACAGCATCCGGCCTCACTCGCACGCAAAGCTATTTTCCAGATTCCCCCCCGGCCTCCATTGATTTAGTCACTGTAATACTGGCCACCCTACAGGAGTAAGAACACCAATAACTGTTGAACGGATTGTGATGGAGACATGAGGTTTGGACCATTTGGTTTTGTTAGGCGTAGCTACACTTTATTTTAACCATGAACACCCTGCTCAATATGTTTCGTCTGTTTCCTTTCTGTGTGCTGTTCTCCCCCCGTAGGACAGCACGAGCCCACTCCACCGCGGCAGCACGCAGGTCTGCTCCCCGAGTCTCTGATCTGGGCCTACATCGTCCAGCTGAGCTCGGCCCTCAGAACTATCCACACTGCTGGTCTGGCCTGCAGGGTCATGGACCCCAGCAAGATCCTCATCACCGGCAAGACCAGGTACACACCTCAGACACGCATCGAGCGCACACACACAGACACACATTGCTGACCAACGTTATTGATCCCAGCAAGATCCATATTCTCTGAAACCAGGTGTGAACACAGATGTTGAATGTGACAGTGTGGTCAGAGAAACTGAAGTGTTTTTCATGCAACCTCTAACCAGTCACAGTTACTGGTTTAGTCCTGCGTTCCTTGCTAGAGAACTGTGCAGAAACCAATGTGTCTGCCTGATGTTTGTTGTAGTGCTGATAGTATCTGCTGGGTTATTTACTGTAAACTACAGTGAAAGCAGAAGTTCTATACTAGTCCTTGCTTCCTTTTCTCAGAAGGGGGAGAAACCACACTCTGACATCCCGCTAACGTTTGACACACACTCAACATGCCTTTTTCTCCCTGCAGGTTACGAGTGAACTGTGTCGGGGTGTTTGACGTCTTAACGTTTGACAACAGTCAGACCAACCATGTGACCCTCATGCCACAGTACCAGGTACAGTAACCCCCCTCCACATGTCAGTCTGGCACAACATGGCCTAGTTCAGCTTAAAGTGTTTTTTTTTTCATTTTTATTTTTTTCATGTTTTCCTACCAATTTTTCTTCCCAAGAAAATTGTAAACCCCTCCTGGTCATTCTGGTATTTCTGTTCAAATGCAATTTTAAAATCACAATACCAGTGGAAATAAGATCTGATCTGATTATACCACTATAAATGGGGAAATGTACACATGAATCCTGAATCTAAGGCTCTTACGGAAGGAAGCAAAGGGGAGACCAACTTTATATTAATGCCCCATGATTTTGGAATGAGATGTTTAATAAGCATGTCCACATACTTTTGGTCATGTAAAACTATATGAGCTGGGTTGCATGTCTTTGCAATTTAGTTTATTTTCATTTGTGCACGTTAGCATGTTTAGCTAGCAGCCGCCATGGAATTTCGCTATTACTTGTGCTAATTTTGTTAGCATTCTGGTAACAGATGCCCAATATCCCCGTTCTAAACTGGTAATACCGTAAATCCCGAAATGAGAGGATGGTATGACGATTTGAACATCTGGAACCGCCCAACCCTACCATGCAGAGTTTCAGCACCATGGATAGCGCCACGGTTGATCAATTGGCTGCAAATCTGACTAGTAAAACCGCCATGCTCTCGTTTTTGATAGTGTTACATCATGGGGGGAAAAAATCAAATATTTACTTCCTCAAGCAATATTGTGGACACAATGTATCAGCTGTCTTGTAACCATATTTTTATACTTTGTGTGTGTGCTCTTGCAGCAAGCGGACCTGATATCCCTGGGCAAGGTGGTGTTGGCCCTGGCCTGTAACTCTCTGGCTGGCACTCAGAGAGAGAACCTGCAGAAGGCCATGGAGTTGGTGTCTATCAACTACTCATCAGACCTCAAGAACCTCATCCTGTAAGACACACTGACACAACATACACACACACACACACACACACACACACACACACACACACACAGAACCCATCCTTGAAAAGGACGACACTGGGTCCTCCCCTAAGCCATTTCTCACCGTCATCTGCAACACACTCAGATACACAATTGAACACCCTGTTTGCACTGACACAAGTACTCAGTCACCACCTGTTTGTAGGTATCTGTTGACAGAGCAGTCTAGGCTGCGCAGCGTTAATGACATCATGCCCATGATTGGAGCTCGCTTCTACACACAGCTGGATGCATCACAGATGAGGAATGATGTCATCGAGGAGGACCTGGCGAAGGTACACTAACACACACACTTGTGATGCCACCTCTGATATGTGGTGGTAAATGGAAGGAAGTCACGTGAGGAGAAGTGTTGAGAGGGGGGGGGTGAAAATACAGGATATTCTGTTCTGACCTTAGACCTGGGGTGTGAAACAACTGGCTGCGGACTGCCCCCCCAACCCACTGCTTAACACCCCCTCAGCAGCGCTACTCTTGAGTTTTGTTTTGGTGCTTATATCAGGAAACCGAGTAGTGTGTGTGTGTGAGCTGTTCTGCAGTCTTCAGCATTAAACAGAAAATGCCACCTTTCAGTCCATTTCAAATGCAACACTGTTGTCTGTCCATCAGTTGTGTGTGTGTGTGTGTGTCTACATGTTATCAGTACTGTTCTGAACATCAATGGTTCATATTACTGTGTATGTATAGTACAGGTAACTGCCAAAATAATGGAAACACTTGAGTAAATGAGGGAGACAGTATATTGTAAGCAGGTGCTTCCACACAGGTGTGGTTCCTGAGTTAATTAGGGTCATGTATAAACATGCCCAGTAGCCCATTATTTTAGCTAGAAGAAATTTCAGTGACTTTGAAAGAAGGGTGTCAAAGGAGTCTCAGTCACCAGATCTCAACCCAAATGAACACTTATGGGAGATTCTGGAGTGGCTCCCGAGACTTTTTTTCCATCAACAAAATACCAAATTATGGAATTTCTTGTGGAAGAATGGTGTCACATCCCTCCAATAGAATTCCAGACACTTGTAGAATCTATGCCCACAGCTGGCTGCACATGAGCCAATTGTAATGCCCATGGTCAGTTTGGTTTGACATTCCATACCGCTATGGCTAGTTAGGGACCATCCGTACATTATCTATGTACGTGGGACAATATTTAAAGATGTCGATGGCTCCAAATTTCAATGACTTAAGCCAACTAAATGGTAGAAATTCATATCTGAATATTGAAAGCATTTAATGAAGCAACTAAAAGATGTGTAACATGATAATATTGTCCCATTTACTACTAGCCCCAGAGATGTTATACAATATCAAATCAACTTTGCCACAATCACACACCAGCCGGCTGAATGAAGTTGGCCAGCACTACCTAGCCTCTGACTTCAAGACACAACCTGGTTAGACTGTTTCAAGTTCTGTGAGGGATTGTGACTGTACAAACACTTTCCAGGTCCGTACACGAGACCCCAACATTATCCCCTCCCCCACAAAGACAGCTGTTACCTAATATATATATATATATATATATATATGACTTACACAGTTTTATCTCTGTTGCAGGAGGTCCAGAATGGTCGTCTCTTCCGTCTGTTGGCCAAACTGGGCACCATCAACGAGAGACCAGAGTAAGTACTGAACTACTCAGTTAGGACTGGGTTTAGAACATCTGACCAACTGTTTCTCACCTTCATATCACACTTCTGCTAATGTGTGGCAGGTTTCAGAAGGACCATACGTGGTCTGAGACGGGGGACCGGTACCTGCTGAAGCTGTTCAGAGACCACCTGTTCCACCAGGTGACAGAGGCTGGAACCCCCTGGATAGACCTCAGCCACATTGTTTCCTGCCTCAACAAAGTATGCCAGCTCTCCCTGCATCTTTCTCTCTTTTCTTCTCATGCCCTTCCCCTCTTTTCTTCTCATGCCCTTCCCCTCATTTCCCCTCTGCCACGCCCTTCTCATTTCCCCTCTGCCACGCCCTTCTCATTTCCCCTCTGCCACGCCCTTCTCATTTCCCCTCTGCCACGCCCTTCTCCTCACTTCCCCTCTGCCACGCCCTTCTCCTCACTTCCCCTCTGCCACGCCCTTCTCCTCACTTCCCCTCTGCCACACCCTTCTCCTCACTTCCCCTCTGCCACACCCTTCTCCTCATTTCCCTCTGCCACACCCTTCTCCCATTTCTCTGCCACACCCTTCTCCTCATTTCCCCTCTGCCACCCTTCTCCTCATTTCCCTCTGCCACACCCTTCTCCTCATTTCCCCTCTGCCACACCCTTCTCCTCATTTCCCCTCTGCCACACCCTTCTCCTCATTTCCCCTCTGCCACACCCTTCTCCTCATTTCCCCTCTGCCACGCCCTTCTCCTCACTTCCCCTCTGCCACGCCCTTCTCCTCACTTCCCCTCTGCCACGCCCTTCTCCTCACTTCCCCTCTGCCACGCCCTTCTCCTCACTTCCCCTCTGCCACGCCCTTCTCCTCACTTCCCCTCTGCCACGCCCTTCTCCTCACTTGCCCTCTGCCACGCCCTTCTCCTCACTTCCCCTCTGCCACGCCCTTCTCCTCACTTCCCCTCTGCCACGTGAGCCACCTGTCTATTCCAGTAAGTCTTGTTGCTCAGCTGGCTACTAGTCTACCAGTACTCTCCCCTCTCTGTGTAGCTGGACGCGGGCGTGCCTGAGAAGATCAGCTTAGTGTCTCGGGATGAGAAGAGTGTTCTGGTGGTGACCTACTCGGACCTGAAGCGCTGCTTCGACAATACCTTTCAGGAGCTGCAGCAGGCCGCTGTCGGACCGCTGTAGCGCCCCCCCCCACAGGCAGCGGGGTGGGGCTGCCTGAACCGTACAGCACATTATTGCACTACAGCGGAGGACCAGGCGCATAGTGATGACATCAGCGTGGCGAGAGAGGCAGAGGGGGTGGGACTTGCTGGACCTCAGTCACATACACTGTCTTGGCAACCAGGAAGGCTTTTCTAAAGCTGTTTTTTTATTTTTCCTAAAATCCTGCAGCTGCGATGACAAGTAAATGGACAAAAACGGAAGCTGTAAAGATTACGAACGCTTAATTTTTTTTAGACTTGGGGAACAAAACAGATACTAAAAAATAAAACCACCACGTGGGATTTAACTTTTTCCTGCTTTTATTTTTTATTTTTTTTATAGATATTTTTTTTTCTCCCTCTGTGGAGGATGGACTAAGATGGTTGACTTTTTTAAATGAATGTGAGTGGCCTACAGGCTGCACCTACCGAGAGTGGTGAACACACACACACACACACACTGAGAACCTAATATAAAATCAGGCTTTATTTTTACTGTGTGTCTTCCTGCTGGAGACCACACCCCTTCATACCAACGCACAAAGAGACGGGACAGACCACTGGACACTTTCAAAGGGGGTGGTCAGGGAACCCATTTCTGAAATGGACCTCCTTGCTTGTCGGTTCCCACTCAAAAGGACAAACCACTGAGTTTTTGGGTAGAGTGCTGGGTTCGGGACTCAGACAGACCATTGGTCAATTCAATGCCTTGATGTGGAGGTCAAGGGTCATGCAACATTGAGGTCATGTGTTAGGGGGGGCTATTGCGTTAAACTGTGGTTTCTGTTCGCACTGAGGTAGGGTTTTGTCTAGAAGGGATACATTTTTTGGCTAAATTTACTTTTTGTAGCAGGTTTAGGATAACTTACACCGCAGTTTAGGAAAAGGGTCAGGGTTAGTTAAAATGCACCAAAAATCAACTTTTTCCATCAATTTTACAAAAGCTGTATCCTATCTAGACATGATCCTTAGGAAGGGGTATCTTCTCCCTGTTTGTGATATAGCGCAGGGTCATAAAAGCAGCAGGCTCCTTAATTGCTTCATGATGGACACTATTGTGGAAAATGTTGTGACACCAATGATGAACTCCGTGAGATGGAATATTTAGGTCTGGCTCATCAGCGCTGGGATGAAGCCCACGGACTGGGCTCAATGTGGAATGTCCTCCTTTTTGTTGCCTCTTTCTCTCTTGTCCCCTGCTTCCTTCCCCTGAGGGGTCTCTGCCAACCTCTTCATTTGAGAATAAGTGATACTTAAAAAAAATATAAACCATTTCTTTTTTTTTTTTTTTTTTGCTGGTTCCCCTCATTTTGTTCAGCTGTTGTGCAGTGATGCATGATGGGGACATGGAAGGGAAGGTCTTTCTCCCTCAACACAAACGTTATGCTGTGGACCAATTCCAGCTGGGGTGGGGACGGAGGGGGCAAGGAACGGGACAAAGTGGTCAGTAAGAAGAGGTTTTAATAACATCTGTTTTTATTTGACCATTTAAATAAATAAAAAATCATGTGAGACAAAATGTGCTCGAGACACCGAGCAGCGACAACCAGGAATTTAACCTCTGACCTCTCCCAGTGGTCACCTGGGATCTTCCCCCTGAAGTGCGCACTTATTCAATCCCTCTCATGGTTTTAAAAATAAGGGATTGGCGTGAGCTGATGGAAACTGCTTATACCAATCCAATGATTTTAAATTCACAAGGGGTAGTGAAGGAGTTTACTCTTCAGGAAGAAAAATCTAGAATTTGGGAGAGGGTGGGTAAGATTGGTGAGCAGTAGCTGATGCATTCAGAAACAAGGGTCTATTCAGAAGGGTGAAACGTTCAGTGTTTTGTATATATCATAGACTTCTAGTCACACGAGATGAGGTAACTGTGTCTATACATCACTGTTCTATGTGTAACATATTGGACGGTCCACCCCATTGAATAGACCTTCTGTTGAATGGTTTGGAATTCTCTCAGGATGACGGACAGCAGGAGGGGCCTGATGACTGAATGTGTTTGGCCGTCATTGGTCGCCCTTTATCCAGTCAGATCGATGTGGACTGGACTCTTGGTGGAGATACTGTGGGGGAAATTGATAGATGGCCCTAAGCACAGATTTAGCATCAGTTTACTCTGTCCAACCTTACCTGACCTACTTGGGGATGTCAACATACCGACCCTATGTCAGTGATTAGGGGCATTTTCTACCCAATACTCCATGAGGCGACATGGGAGTTGCCCCATAGCACAGATCTCGGATCTGTTTACTCGACACCTAGCCTATCCTGAACCATTTAGGAGTTGAGTAAAACTGACTGTAGATCAGTACTTAGGGGCCACTTGATCTAAAACCTGCTCGGAATTAGAATCATGTACTGTTTTCAGTGAAATGATCGAGACCGAAGAGGTATGTGGTGCTTAGAACTCGAATTTTAAACAGGTCACACTCATCCACCCTATCAATATCCCCAATCCGCCCTATCAATATCCCCCCTATCAATATCCCCAATCCGCCCTATCAATATCCGCCCTATCAATATCCCCAACAACTCATGACACACTCCTCTACCCCACTACACCACTCTGACACACTCCTCTACCCCCACTACACCACTCTGACACACTCTTCTCCCCCCACTACACCACTCTGACACACTCCTCTCCCCCACTACACCACTCTGACACACTCCTCTCCCCCCACTACACCACTCTGACACACTCCTCTCCCCCACTACACCACTCTGACACACTCCTCTCCCCCCACTACACCACTCTGACACACTCCTCTCCCCCACTACACCACTCTGACACACTCCTCTCCCCCACTACACCACTCTGACACACTCCTCTCCCCCCACTACACCACTCTGACACACTCCTCTCCCCCCACTACACCACTCTGACACACTCCTCTCCCCCCACTACACCACTCTGACACACGCCTCTCCTACAAACATCTACAATCACCATCTTAGTATGTTGTTTTGCCCATCTTGTGTTCATTGTCTCAACTTTTGCAATATTGTGTGTACAGCAGTATTTTAATAAAATATACCAAAACAGTGTTGTCTTAGTGTCATGCATGTGAAGACCAGAGGATTGTCTTGACAGTCAGTGTGATAACGCTTATTTACTTCAACATTTTTAGATGTGTTTTGAATACATACTTGTGTCAGTCAGGGCAAACGTCTGTGGCTATGAAACATGTTATACAGTACTTCTCCATCGCCTGGTCTAACATACATATATACTGATTTTAATGATCACTGACAGCAGTTGCCTGCCTTGACACCATTTCATGAGGTTAACATATTGTAAATAAATAGGTGAAACACTATTTTCTAATGAATACATTCTTCCAGCATACACGTGTAGGAACATCATGGTCAGGTCACTGGAGGCAACAGAGGTTCCTCTGAGCTCTATAGTCCGTACCCATATAGAGATAAGCAACTATACTAAATAGAATGGTACATGGACATGTGGTGTTGCTGCATGTGAAAACACAATCATGGAATTAGCTGCAGTTAGTGGTGTGGGTGTGGCACCCTACGCAGGCCTCAGTAATTCACACCTTAACTCCTGTCCCCCTGAGGAAGCTACAGCATCAAACCCAATCTGTAGAGGAATTGTTTGTAGAGACAGATCCTTGGAGTGAAGTCGTCTGATGGTATGTTATGGGGAAATGAAGCGCTGCATCAATAATTAATCTGTGACGAAGAGGGAGGAAGATGGCCTAAAGACAGAGAAGTGAGTGTTTAGATGGAGTGACAACCAAGGGGGTGATGGTGTACTGGGAGGGAGGAACCAAGGCAGTTCTAACCAGAGGGAGAAGTGTGATATAGAGTTGTCAGAGGGAGGGGTAGAGGAAGGCAGAGTTGTAGTCGGGTGGAGGGGAACAGCTCTCCTCGGAGTCACAGTCGCATGGGAGGACAGGCGGCTCGTCGTCATGGAGACCAGTGATGTCATTACACATGCAGGGCACCAGGTTCTCCCTGCACGTACTGATGGTAAAGGACCTGCCAACACACCCCCTCAATCATTATCAACACAGAACACAAAATACACTCATTTGTAGTCAATGAGGGGTTGAAGGTTAGAGGTGGTGACCTTGTGAGGCTCTTGGCGCCGCTGGTCCATTTGAGGCGTTTGAGTTCCTCAGAGGGAAGAACCATCCCGCTGTCTCCCTGCTCATCCTGAAACACACCAGTTCGACACATTAGTGTGTGTGATACACAGCAACACACCAGACACCTCAGTGACGAGCAGTGTTTGGTGTGAGTAAGAATGTAAATGTGAATCAGTGTGTGTGTCCTCACATCCGGGCCAGGCGGTTCCTTGCTGGGCAGTTCCTCAAAGGTCCTGAGTGTCGCTGTGCTCCTGGTGTTCATGTAGCTGGAACAGAATTAAAACATGACCAACTACAACCCATTGGACTGTACCAACTGTCATGTTTCTCTGTTTATGGGGATGTTCCTAGCCTTACCCTAGGCTGATGAGTCTGTGTGGATGCAGGTCAGTCAGGGAGCTCTCTGTGGAGTCTCTCTGGACGCTGCTGTCTGGGTCTCTCCCTCCACACAGGAACGTGCCCAGGGGAATGTAGTCCTTCCCATCCTGATCATAGACAAGGTTCAATGCATAGGAAAGAGAGAGAGAGAGTGTGTGTGTGTGTGTGTGTTACCTGTTGAACCCGTGCTTCCAGCAGGTCTCCCAGTGTTTCCACTAAGCCAGTGAAGGTGGGGCGGTCTGAGGGGTTAGCCTCCCAGCATGCCAGCATGGTGCTGTAACTACAGACAACACACCTGTTATACTCACACTACAGTCTCTCTTCAGTTCTCTCTCCAATATATTTCTCTTTCTCACATTTCTGGAGTGCTGTACTCTGGGGATCGCATGCGTGTTCCCTCCTTTAGTTGGTGGCAGAACTCCTCATCTATGTTCAGGCCTGGGTACGGAGAGGCTCCTGTGAGACAGACAGAGAAGAAGCCTTGAGTCTTGTCTAGGTGTGTAACGGTATGTACTAGTCATAGTATGAGCCATAGAGATCCTATTAAATTAAGAGTATTCTAATTCCTAATTCTATGGGACCAGCAGTATGTGTTTTGTGTAAGTGGATATGAGGACCGACCCAGAGAGAATATCTCCCAGAGCAGAACTCCATAGGACCACACGTCACTCTGGGTCGTGAACACCTTGTCAAAGATGGACTCTGGGGACATCCACTTCAATGGCAGCCTTGCCTGTGGAAAACAGGGGTCATGGGTCAAAATCAGCTGCCAGCAGAGAGTACAGAATATCCTGGTCCCAGACCTGTTTGAGGCGTCTCGCCAACTTGGCCGGACAGCACAACTACTGTAGATCTGAGAATAGGCTAAGTACAGTGACGTCCCCGTTATGAGGAGGAGGAGATGATTGATTGATTTTTTTGTGCGTGTGTGTGTGTGTGTGTGTACACTCACGTCTCCCTTGCGGACATAGTCCAGGTCTTTGTAGAGGTCTCTGGCCAGACCAAAGTCACAGATCTTCACCACTTTGTTCTCAGACAGCAGAATGTTCCTGGCAGCCAGGTCACGGTGGATACACTGACATAGAAACACACAGTGAACACACACATTTAAAATGCACAATTTGGATCTATTGATCGCATCGAGGTACAAATGGGACACATATTTTCAAGGTCATATACTGTATGTCTTCTCAGACAGACAGGCTGACAGACACAGGGTATCAAACCTTGCGAGAGGCGAGGAACTCCATGCCTCGAGACACTTGGAAACTGAAGGAGATGAGATCCTCCAGGAACAGAGGAGACTTGGAGACACCTGGAGAGAGAGAGAGAGAATGGGAGACAGACAGAGAGAGACAGAGAGAATGGGAGACAGACAGAGAGAGACAGAGAGAATGGGAGACAGACAGAGAGAGACGGAGACAGACAAAGAGAGACAGAGAGAGAGAGACAGACAGAGAGAATGGGAGAGAGGGAGACAGACAGAGAGAGACAGAGAGAATGGGAAACAGACAGAGAGAGACAGAGATAATGGGAGACAGACAGAGAGAGAGGGAGACAGACAAAGAGAGACAGAGAGAATGGGAGAGGGAGACAGACAGAGAAAGACAGAGAGAGACAGACAGAGAGCAAGGGAGAGAGAATGGGAGAGAGGGAGACAGACAGAGACACAGAGAGAGAGAGAGAGAGAGAGAGAGAGAGAGAGAGAGAGAGAGAGAGAGAGAGAGAGAGAGAGAGAGAGAGAGAGACAGACAGAGACAGACAGAGAGAGACAGAGAGAATGGGAGAGAGAGGGAGACAGAGAGAAAGGGAGAGGAGGTGTTATGAGGGTGAGGATTGAAAGATAAAAATCTCAACAACAACAAAAACGTGTAGATAAACCTGTTACCCCTCTCCTTGGTTCTCTCTCTCTCTTTACCCCTCTCCTCTGTTCTCTCTCTCTTTTACCCCTCTCCTCTGTTCTCTCTCTCTTACCCCTCTCCTCTGTTCTCTCTCTCTCTTACCCCTCTCCTCTGTTCTCTCTCTCTCTCTTACCCCTCTCCTCTGTTCTCTCTCTCTCTTACCCCTCTCCTCTGTTCTCTCTCTCTCTTACCCCTCTCCTCTGTTCTCTCTCTCTCTTACCCCTCTCCTCTGTTCTCTCTCTCACTCTTACCCCTCTCCTCTGTTCTCTCTCTCTTTTACCCCTCTCCTCTGTTCTCTCTCTCTTACCCCTCTCCTCTGTTCTCTCTCTCTCTTACCCCTCTCCTCTGTTCTCTCTCTCTTACCCCTCTCCTCTGTTCTCTCTCTCTTACCCCTCTCCTCTGTTCTCTCTCTCTCTTACCCCTCTCCTCTGTTCTCTCTCTCTCTTACCCCTCTCCTCTGTTCTCTCTCTCTCTCTTACCCCTCTCCTCTGTCCTCTCTCTCTCTTACCCCTCTCCTCTGTTCTCTCTCTCTCTTACCCCCTCCTCTGTCCTCTCTCTCTCTTACCCCCCTCCTCTGTTATCTCTCTCTCTCTCTTACCCCTCTCCTCTGTTCTCTCTCTCTCTTACCCCTCTCCTCTGTTTTCTCTCTCTCTTACCCCTCTCCTCTGTTCTCTCTCTCTCTTACCCCTCTCCTCTGTTCTCTCTCTCTCTTACCCCTCTCCTCTGTTCTCTCTCTCTTACCCCTCTCCTCTGTTCTCTCTCTCTCTTACCCCTCTCCTCTGTTCTCTCTCTCTCTTACCCCTCTCCTCTGTTCTCTCTCTCTCTCTTACCCCTCTCCTCTGTCCTCTCTCTCTCTTACCCCTCTCCTCTGTTCTCTCTCTCTCTTACCCCTCTCCTCTGTTCTCTCTCTCTTACCGCTCTCCTCTGTTCTCTCTCTCTTACCCCTCTCCTCTGTTCTCTCTCTCTCTTACCCCTCTCCTCTGTTCTCTCTCTCTTACCCCTCTCCTCTGTTCTCTCTCTCTCTTACCCCTCTCCTCTGTTCTCTCTCTCTTACCCCTCTCCTCTGTTCTCTCTCTCTCTTACCCCTCTCCTCTGTTCTCTCTCTCTTACCCCTCTCCTCTGTTCTCTCTCTCTCTCTTACCCCTCTCCTCTGTCCTCTCTCTCTCTTACCCCTCTCCTCTGTTCTCTCTCTCTCTTACCCCCTCTCTCTCTCTCTTACCCCCTCCTCTGTCTCTCTCTCTCTCTTACCCCCTCCTCTGTTTCTCTCTCTCTCTTACCCCTCTCCTCTGTTCTCTCTCTCTCTTACCCCTCTCCTCTGTTCTCTCTCTCTCTTACCCCTCTCCTCTGTTCTCTCTCTCTCTTACCCCTCTCCTCTGTTTCTCTCTCTCTTACCCCTCTCCTCTGTTCTCTCTCTCTTACCCCTCTCCTCTGTTCTCTCTCTCTCTTACCCCTCTCCTCTGTCTCTCTCTCTCTTACCCCTCTCCTCTGTTCTCTCTCTCTCTCTTACCCCTCTCCTCTGTCCTCTCTCTCTCTTACCCTCTCCTTACCCCTCTCCTCTGTTCTCTCTCTCTCTTACCCCCTCCTCTGTCCTCTCTCTCTCTTACCCCCCTCCTCTGTTCTCTCTCTCTCTTACCCCTCTCCTCTGTTCTCTCTCTCTCTTACCCCTCTCCTCTGTTCTCTCTCTCTTACCCCTCTCCTCTGTTCGCTCGCTCTCTTACCTCTCTCCTCTGTTCTCTCTCTCTCTTACCCCTCTCTTCTGTTCTCTCTCTCTCTTACCCCTCTCCTCTGTTCTCTCTCTCTTACCCCTCTCCTTTGTCCTCTCTCTCTCTTACCCCCCTCCTCTGTCCTCTCTCTCTCTTACCCCTCTCCTCTGTTCTCTCTCTCTCTTACCCCCTCCTCTGTCTCTCTCTCTCTCTTACCCCCTCCTCTGTTATCTCTCTCTTACCCCCTCCTCTGTTCTCTCTCTCTCTTACCCCTCTCCTCTGTTCTCTCTCTCTTACCCCTCTCCTCTGTCCTCTCTCTCTCTTACCCCTCTCCTCTGTTCTCTCTCTCTTACCCCCCTCCTCTGTTCTCTCTCTCTTACCCCTCTCCTCTGTCCTCTCTCTCTCTTACCCCTCTCCTCTGTTCTCTCTCTCTTACCCCTCTCCTCTGTTCTCTCTCTCTTACCCCTCTCCTCTGTTCTCTCTCTCTTACCCCTCTCCTCTGTCCTCTCTCTCTTACCCCTCTCCTCTGTGCCCTCTCTCATACCCCCTGCTATGTTCTCTCTCTCTCTCTTACCCCTCTCCTCTGTTCTAACTCTCTCTCTTACCCCTCTCCTCTGTTCTCTCCCTCTCTTACCCCCCTCCTTTGTCCTCTCTCTCTCTCTTACCCCCCTCCTCTGTTCTCTGTCTCTCTTACCCCTCTCCTCTGTTCTCTCTCTCTTACCCCCCTCCTCTGTCCTCTCTCTCTCTCTTACCCCCCTCCTCTGTTATCTCTCTCTCTTACCCCCCTCCTCTGTTATCTCTCTCTCTTACCCCTCTCCTCTGTCCTCTCTCTCTCTTACCCCTCTCCTCTGTCCCTCTCTCTCTTACCCCTCTCCTCTGTTCTCTCTCTCTTACCCCCCTCCTCTGTTCTCTCTCTCTTACCCCTCTCCTCTGTCCTCTCTCTCTTACCCCTCTCCTCTGTTCTCTCTCTCTTACCCCTCTCCTCTGTCCTCTCTCTCTTACCCCTCTCCTCTGTGCCCTCTCTCATACCCCCTCCTATGTTCTCTCTCTCTCTCTTACCCCTCTCCTCTGTTCTCTCTCTCTCTTACCCCTCTCCTCTGTTCTCTCTCTCTCTTACCCCCTCCTCTGTCCTCTCTCTCTCTCTTACCCCCCTCCTCTGTTATCTCTCTCTCTTACCCCCCTCCTCTGTTCTCTCTCTCTCTTACCCCTCTCCTCTGTCCTCTCTCTCTCTTACCCCCCTCCTCTGTTCTCTCTCTCTTACCCCTCTCCTCTGTTCTCTCTCTCTCTCTTACCCCCTCCTCTGTCCTCTCTCTCTCTCTCTCTTACCCCCTCCTCTGTTATCTCTCTCTTTTACCCCCTCCTCTGTTCTCTCTCTCTCTTACCCCTCTCCTCTGTCCTCTCTCTCTCTTACCCCCCTCCTCTGTTCTCTCTCTCTTACCCCCTCCTCTGTTCTCTCTCTCTTACCCCTCTCCTCTGTGCTCTCTCTCTTACCCCTCTCCTCTGTTCTCTCTCTCTCTTACCCCCCTCCTCTGTTCTCTCTCTCTTACCCCTCTCCTCTGTCCTCTCTCTCTTACCCCTCTCCTCTGTTCTCTCTCTCTTACCCCTCTCCTCTGTTCTCTCTCTGTCTCTCCTCTGTTCTCTCTCTCTCTCTTACCCCTCTCCTCTGTTCTCTCTCTCTTACCCCTCTCCTCTGTTCTCTCTCTCTTACCCCTCTCCTCTGTCCTCTCTCTCTTACCCCTTTCCTCTGTGCCCTCTCTCATACCCCCTGCTCTGTCTCTCTCTCTTACCCCTTTCCTCTGTGCCCTCTCTCATACCCCCTGCTATGTTCTCTCTCTCTCTCTTACCCCTCTCCTCTGTTCTAACTCTCTCTCTTACCCCTCTCCTCTGTTCTCTCTCTCTCTTACCCCCTCCTCTGTCCTCTCTCTCTCTCTTACCCCCCTCCTCTGTTATCTCTCTCTCTTACCCCCTCCTCTGTTCTCTCTCTCTCTTACCCCTCTCCTCTGTCCTCTCTCTCTCTTACCCCCTCCTCTGTTCTCTCTCTCTTACCCTCTCCTCTGTTTCTCTCTCTCTCTTACCCCCTCCTCTGTCCTCTCTCTCTCTTACCCCCTCCTCTGTTATCTCTCTCTTTTACCCCCTCCTCTGTTCTCTCTCTCTCTTACCCCTCTCCTCTGTCTCTCTCTCTCTGACCCCCTCCTCTGTTCTCTCTCTCTTACCCCCTCCTCTGTTCTCTCTCTCTTACCCCTCTCCTCTGTGCTCTCTCTCTTACCCCTCTCCTCTGTTCTCTCTCTCTCTTACCCCCTCCTCTGTTCTCTCTCTCTTACCCCTCTCCTCTGTCCTCTCTCTCTTACCCCTCTCCTCTGTTCTCTCTCTCTTACCCCTCTCCTCTGTTCTCTCTCTGTCTCTCCTCTGTTCTCTCTCTCTCTCTTACCCCTCTCCTCTGTTCTCTCTCTCTTACCCCTCTCCTCTGTCCTCTCTCTCTTACCCCTCTCCTCTGTGCCCTCTCTCTTACCCCTCTCCTCTCTCTCTCTCTTACCCCTCTCCTCTGTCCTCTCTCTCTTACCCCTCTCCTCTGTCCTCTCTCTCTTACCCCTCTCCTCTGTTCTCTCTCTCTTACCCCTCTCCTCTGTCCTCTCTCTCTTACCCCTCTCATCTGTTATCTCTCTCTCTTACCCCTCTCCTCTGTCCTCTCTCTCTTACCCCTCTCCTCTGTCCTCTCTCTCTTACCCCTCTCCTCTGTCCTCTCTCTCTTACCCCTCTCCTCTGTTCTCTCTCTCTCTTACCCCTCTCCTCTGTCCTCTCTCTCTTACCCCGCTCATCTGTTCTCTCTCTCTCTTACCCCTCTCCTCTGTTCTCTCTCTCTTACCCCTCTCCTATGTCCTCTCTCTCTTACCCCTCTCCTCTGTGCCCCTCTCTCTCTTACCCCTCTCCTCTGTCCTCTCTCTCTTACCCCTCTCCTCTGTCCTCTCTCTCTTACCCCTCTCCTCTGTCCTCTCTCTCTTACCCCTCTTCTCTGTTCTCTCTCTCTCTTACCCCTCTCCTCTGTCCTCTCTCTCTTACCCCTCTCCTCTGTCCTCTCTCTCTTACCCCTCTCCTCTGTTCTCTCTCTCTTACCCCTCTCCTCTGTCCCTCTCTCTTACCCCTCTCCTCTGTGCCCTCTCTCATACCCCCTCCTATGTTCTCTCTCTCTCTCTTACCCCTCTCCTCTGTTCTCTCTCTCTCTCTTACCCCTCTCCTCTGTCTCTCTCTCTCTTACCCCCTCCTCTGTCCCTCTCTCTCTCTCTTACCCCCTCCTCTGTTATCTCTCTCTCTTACCCCCTCCTCTGTTCTCTCTCTCTCTTACCCTCTCCTCTGTCCTCTCTCTCTTACCCCCTCCTCTGTTCTCTCTCTCTTACCCCTCTCCTCTGTTCTCTCTCTCTCTCTTACCCCCTCCTCTGTCCTCTCTCTCTCTCTCTCTTACCCCCTCCTCTGTTATCTCTCTCTTACCCCCCTCCTCTGTTCTCTCTCTCTTACCAATCTCCTCTGTCCTCTCTCTCTTACCCCCCTGTTCTCTCTCTCTTACCCCCTCCTCTGTTCTCTCTCTCTTACCCCTCTCCTCTGTGCTCTCTCTCTTACCCCTCTCCTCTGTTCTCTCTCTCTCTTACCCCCTCCTCTGTTCTCTCTCTCTTACCCCTCTCCTCTGTCCTCTCTCTCTTACCCCTCTCCTCTGTTCTCTCTCTTACCCCTCTCCTCTGTTCTCTCTCTGTCTCTCCTCTGTTCTCTCTCTCTCTCTTACCCCTCTCCTCTGTTCTCTCTCTCTTACCCCTCTCCTCTGTCCCTCTCTCTTACCTCTCTCCTCTGTGCCCTCTCTCTTACCCCTCTCCTCTCTCTCTCTTACCCCTCTCCTCTGTCCTCTCTCTTACCCCTCTCCTCTGTCCTCTCTCTCTTACCCCTCTCCTCTGTCCTCTCTCTCTTACCCCTCTCCTCTGTTCTCTCTCTCTCTTACCCCTCTCCTCTGTCCTCTCTCTCTTACCCCTCTCATCTGTTATCTCTCTCTCTTACCCCCCTCCTCTGTCCTCTCTCTCTCTTACCCCTCTCCTCTGTCC